>NW_028166415.1:0-127312 GCF_964263955.1 Coregonus lavaretus | reverse complement strand
TAGACAAGCTGGGTTAGAACTGGGTTAACCTGGGACATTAGTTATAAATATAGACAAGCTGGGTTAGAACTGGGTTAACCTGGGACATGAGTTATAAATATAGACAAGCTGGGTTAGAACTGGGTTAACCTGGGACATTAGTTATAAATATAGACAAGCTGGGTTAGAACTGGGTTAACCTGGGACATGAGTTATAAATATAGACAAGCTGGGTTAGAACTGGGTTAACCTGGGACATTAGTTATAAATATAGACAAGCTGGGTTAGAACTGGGTTAACCTGGGACATTAGTTATAAATATAGACAAGCTGGGTTAGAACTGGGTTAACCTGGGACATTAGTTATAAATATAGACAAGCTGGGTTAGAACTGGGTTAACCTGGGACATTAGTTATAAATATAGACAAGCTGGGTTAGAACTGGGTTAACCTGGGACATTAGTTATAAATATAGACAAGCTGGATTAGAACTGGGTTAACCTGGGACATGAGTTATAAATATAGACAACCTGGGTTAGAACTGGGTTAACCTGGGACATGAGTTATAAATATAGACAAGCCCACACACCAGCTGCTCCCAAGGGCTTTATTCCTGCACCAACGGCAACAATGTTGAGCTACAATAGCCTTTGTCAAGTCTGATAAATATCTGGGATGAGAATATCACCCATCACACTCCTCATGGGTTCATAGTTGAAGCTCAATGGCCGATGTCTCTTCCTCAACAAGACACCCAATCCAGGTCCAGGTCTGAACACCCTAGTGGCTGCTGGGTTACTAGTGGTTTGCTGCTCCCACAGGGATATCCTTTAGCTTTAGTTATACAGAAATGCAGTCAATTCGGAAAGTATTCAGACCCCCTTGACTTTTTCCACAGTTTGTTAAGTTACAGCCTTATTCTAAAATGGATTAAATAGTTTTTTCCCCCCTCATCAATCTACCCACAATACCCCATAATGACAAAGCAAAAACAGGTTTTTAGAAAATGTTGCTAATTTATTACAAATACAAACAGAAATATCACATTTACATAAGTATTCAGACCCTTTACTCAGTACTTTGTTGAAGCACCTTTGGGAGTGATTACAGCCTCAAGTCTTCTTGGGTATGACGCTACAAGCTTGGCACACCTGTATTTGGGGAGTTTCTCCCATTCTTCTCTGCAGATCCTCTCAATATCTGTCAGGTTGGATGGGGAGCGTCGCTGCACAGCTATTTTCAGGTCTCTCCAGAGATGTTCGATCGGGTTCAAGTCCGGGCTCTTGCTGGGCCATTCAAGGACATTCAGAGACTTGTCCCGAAGCCACTCCTGTGTTGTCTTGGCTGTGTGCTTAGGGTTGTTGTCCTGTTGGAAGGTGAACCTTCGCCCCAGTCTGAGGTCCTGAGCGCTCTGGAGCAGGTTTTCATCAAAGATCTCTCTGTACTTTGCTCTGTTCATCTTTCCCTCGACCCTGACAAGTCTCCCAGTCCCTGCCACTGAAAAACATCCCCACAGCATGATGCTGCCACCACCATGCTTCACCGTAGGAATGGTGCCAGGTTTCCTCCTGACGTGACGCTTAGCATTCAGGCCAAAGAGTTCAATCTTGGTTTCATCAGACCAGAGAGTCTTGTTTCTCATGGTCTGAGAGTCCTTTAGGTGCCTTTTGGCAAACTCCAAGTGGGCAGTCATGTGCCTTTTACTGAGGAGTGGCTTCCGTCTGGCCACTCTACCATAAAGGCCTAATTGGTGGAGTGCTGCAGAGATAGTTGTCCTTCTGGAAGGTTCTCCCATATCCACAGAGGAACTCTGGAGCTCTGTCAGAGTGACTATCGGGCTCTTGGTCACCTCCCTGACCAAGGCCCTTCTCCCCCGATTGCTCAGTTTGGCCGGGCAGCCAGCTCTAGGAAGTGTCTTGGCGGTTCCAAACTTCTTCCATTTAAGAATGAGGGAGGCCACTGTGTTCTTGGGGACCTTCAATGCTGCAGACATTTGTTGGTACCCTTCCCCAGATCTGTGCCTCGACACAATCCTGTCTCGGAGCTCTACGGACAATTCCTTCGACCTCATGGCTTGGTTTCTGCTCTGACATGCGCTGTCAACTGTGGGACCTTATATAGACAGGTGTGTGCCTTTCTAAATCATGTCCAATCAATTGAATCTACCACAGGTGGACTCCAATCAAGTTGTAGAAACATCTCAAGGATGATCAATGACCTAAGCTCAATTTCAAGTCTCATAGCAAAGGTTCTGAATACTTATGTAAATAAGGTTTCAAAAATGTCTAAAAACCTGTTTATTCTTTGTCATTATGGGGTATTTTGTGGAATGAAGAGGAAAATCTGTAATTTAATCAATTTTAGAAAAAGGCTGTAAAGTAAAAAAAAATTGAAAATTCAAGGGCTCTGAATACTTTCGGAATGCACTGTAAATTAAGGCCTGCATTCAATCTGGTCCGTGTTAGATCCACGTTATAGCATTTAAAGGTATATCCTGATTGAGCCATAGATGCGATCGCAGCAAACGTTGGGTAAAATGCCTTTAAAAGCCACATTGTCGGTTGTCCAGCGCGCTTCTCTATGAATTGAATCCCGGCCTAAAGCTTTATTAGTGTCGTATCGACACAACAGCAGTAAACAATGAGCAGACATTACCGAACATAGCTTGCAGATTATACCAGTCACTTTACCGGTATTTCAGATACATTGTTTCATTCTGTTGATGGTGACTAAACGCTAAGCAGTATTTAGACCTACTTCTACATTTCATCCCCTCCGTTCACTTGAGTAGTATGTGGATACGTCCCAAATGGCACCCTATTCCCTACATAGTGCACTACTTTTGACCAGAGCCCTGTATAGGGAATAGGGTGCCATTTGGGCCACGGTCTGTTTACGTCTACATTTCCCCTCTTCCTCATGTCTGTGTCTGTTGTGACTCCCGTTGCAGCATCACCATGGGACAGCTGTACGAGAAGGAGAAGGACGAGGACGGCTTTTTATACGTGGCGTACAGCGGAGAGAACACCTTCGGTGTCTAGACCCACCTTCATCATCATCATCATCATCATCAGCCTTACTTACGACAGAATACAACACCTGGCCACACCCACCCACCACCCCAACCCTAACGCACACCCCACCCCTGGGAGAAGCCCTGGGAAACCCCCAGAGAAATGAAGTGAAATAAAGAGATTAAGAGAGTGATCAGTTGAGTGAAATGAGTGTCACCAGTCTGTCTAATCTATTCCTGCCCATGTTGTATCAATGCTGTTTACATTCATTTATTAATATGTTTATTATTATTTTTGAAGTTATGTATAGTGATAAAAATAGGAATGACTGTTTTGTTTGTTTGATGTTTTGTGCTTTACTTTAGTTTAGGTGCTCTGAGTTTTTTTTTTTTCATTCGCAAAATGATATTTTTGTTTGAAGTTTCACTTTCAGTTTGGCTGTTATCCTTGAAGATTTATATTTCAAATAATTTTAACTATTTGAACGGTAAGGTAGCTGGATGACCTAACCAATAAAAAATGTGAATAATCCTTGTGTTTTTATTGACCTATACCAGGGTTCTTCCACTTCGGTCCTGGAGATTTTTGATCCAGCCCTAAAGTAACACAGACTATGTTATTACAGCATTATACCAGTTCATAAAGTAACACACAGACTGTTATTACAGCATTATACCAGTTCATAAAGTAACACACAGACTATGTTATTACAGCATTATACCAGTTCATAAAGTAACACACAGACTATGTTATTACAGCATTATACCAGTTCATAAAGTAACACAGACTGTTATTACAGCATTATACCAGTTCATAAAGTAACACACAGACTGTTATTACAGCATTATACCAGTTCATAAAGTAACACACAGACTGTTATTACAGCATTATACCAGTTCATAAAGTAACACACAGACTGTTATTACAGCATTATACCAGTTCATAAAGTAACACACAGACTATGTTATTACAGCATTATACCAGTTCATAAAGTAACACACAGACTGTTATTACAGCATTATACCAGTTCATAAAGTAACACACAGACTGTTATTACAGCATTATACCAGTTCATAAAGTAACACACAGACTGTTATTACAGCATTATACCAGTTCATAAAGTAACACACAGACTGTTATTACAGCATTATACCAGTTCATAAAGTAACACACAGACTATGTTATTACAGCATTATACCAGTTCATAAAGTAACACAGACTATGTTATTACAGCATTATACCAGTTCATAAAGTAACACACAGACTGTTATTACAGCATTATACCAGTTCATAAAGTAACACACAGACTGTTATTACAGCATTATACCAGTTCATAAAGTAACACACAGACTATGTTATTACAGCATTATACCAGTTCATAAAGTAACACACAGACTGTTATTACAGCATTATACCAGTTCGTAAAGTAACACACAGACTATGTTATTACAGCATTATACCAGTTCATAAAGTAACACACAGACTGTTATTACAGCATTATACCAGTTCATAAAGTAACACACAGACTATGTTATTACAGCATTATACCAGTTCATAAAGTAACACACAGACTGTTATTACAGCATTATACCAGTTCATAAAGTAACACACAGACTGTTATTACAGCATTATACCAGTTCATAAAGTAACACACTGACTATGTTATTACAGCATTATACCAGTTCATAAAGTAACACACAGACTGTTATTACAGCATTATACCAGTTCATAAAGTAACAGACTGTTATTACAGCATTATACCAGTTCATAAAGTAACACACAGACTATGTTATTACAGCATTATACCAGTTCATAAAGTAACACACAGACTATGTTATTACAGCATTATACCAGTTCATAAAGTAACACACAGACTATGTTATTACAGCATTATACCAGTTCATAAAGTAACACACAGACTGTGTTATTACAGCATTATACCAGTTCATAAAGTAACACACAGACTGTTATTACAGCATTATACCAGTTCATAAAGTAACACACAGACTATGTTATTACAGCATTATACCAGTTCATAAAGTAACACACAGACTGTTATTACAGCATTATACCAGTTCATAAAGTAACAGACTGTTATTACAGCATTAAACCAGTTCATAAAGTAACACACAGACTGTGTTATTACAGCATTATACCAGTTCATAAAGTAACACACAGACTGTTATTACAGCATTATACCAGTTCATAAAGTAACACACAGACTATGTTATTACAGCATTATACCAGTTCATAAAGTAACACACAGACTGTTATTACAGCATTATACCAGTTCATAAAGTAACAGACTGTTATTACAGCATTAAACCAGTTCATAAAGTAACACACATACTATGTTATTACAGCATTATACCAGTTCATAAAGTAACACACAGACTATGTTATTACAGCATTATACCAGTTCATAAAGTAACACACAGACTGTTATTACAGCATTATACCAGTTCATAAAGTAACACACAGACTGTTATTACAGCATTATACCAGTTCATAAAGTAACACACAGACTGTTATTACAGCATTATACCAGTTCATAAAGTAACACACAGACTATGTTATTACAGCATTATACCAGTTCATAAAGTAACACACAGACTGTTATTACAGCATTATACCAGTTCATAAAGTAACACACAGACTGTTATTACAGCATTATACCAGTTCATAAAGTAACACACAGACTGTTATTACAGCATTATACCAGTTAATAAAGTAACAGACTGTTATTACAGCATTATACCAGTTCATAAAGTAACACAGACTGTTATTACAGCATTATACCAGTTCATAAAGTAACACACAGACTGTTATTACATCATTATACCAGTTCATAAAGTAACACACTGACTGTTATTACAGCATTATACCAGTTCATAAAGTAACACACAGACTGTTATTACAGCATTATACCAGTTCATAAAGTAACACACAGACTGTTATTACAGCATTATACCAGTTCATAAAGTAACAGACTGTTATTACAGCATTATACCAGTTCATAAAGTAACACACAGACTGTTATTACAGCATTATACCAGTTCATAAAGTAACACACAGACTATGTTATTACAGCATTATACCAGTTCATAAAGTAACACACAGACTGTTATTACAGCATTATACCAGTTCATAAAGTAACACACAGACTGTTATTACAGCATTATACCAGTTCATAAAGTAACACACAGACTGTTATTACAGCATTATTCCAGTTCATAAAGTAACACACAGACTATGTTATTACAGCATTATACCAGTTCATAATGTAACATACTGTTATTACAGCATTATACCAGTTCATAAAGTAACACACAGACTGTTATTACAGCATTATACCAATTCATAAAGTAACACACAGACTGTTATTACAGCATTATACCAGTTCATAAAGTAACACACAGACTATGTTATTACAGCATTATACCAGTTCATAAAGTAACACACAGACTGTTATTACAGCATTATACCAATTCATAAAGTAACACACAGACTGTTATTACAGCATTATACCAGTTCATAAAGTAACACACAGACTATGTTATTACAGCATTATACCAGTTCATAAAGTAACACACAGACTGTTATTACAGCATTATACCAGTTCATAATAACAATTAAATGTCTTGGAAGTTAGTTCCGTTTTGCTCCTCTAGATGGGGCCAGTCAGTGTTGATGAGATCGATGAGAGGGATTTGAAAGGGCTTGTGACAGAGATAGTCCATGCACTGAGTGTACAAAACAATAGGAACATTTCACGCTCAACAGTTTTCTGTGTGTATCGAGAATTGTCCACCACCCAAAAGGACATCCAGCCAACTTGACACAACTTGTGGGCAAACATTGGAGTCAACATGGGCCAAGCATCCCTGTAGAACACTTTTGACACTTTGTAGAGTACACGCCCCGATGAATTGAGGCTGTTCTGAGGGCAAAAGGGGGGGGGGGTGCAACTCAATATTAGGAAGGTGTTCCTACTGTTTTGTACACTCAATGTATATTCTCTATACATTGAGAATGCTAAAATGAATATCATAGAGAATTTTTCAGAATACTTGATTTATTTAAAGAACTGCAGATGGACAAAGTGAAAAAAACTATATATATATATATATATATATCAGTATAGTGGAATAGTTATATATACAACCCATCAATCCATCACAATATCATCAAAGTAAATACATTAATTTAATAATATGATCCACTCTTTCACAGGATATGTTTGAAAGCTTCAACGGATTTATAATATATAAAATGTTAAATAGGTTACTGAATAGCTACATGTCAAATATGTTTACAGTTACAGAAAAATAAACAATGAATATATCCTAGACCTAGCACATTACATTGAACCTACTCCATACCAAGCTCAGATAGGGTATTGACATATCTGACTAGGGCTGTGTCCCTAATGACACCCTGTTCCCTTCATAGTGCACAACCAAGGGTTAGGGTGTTAGGAGGGGATGGGGGTTGACGACAATATGGTCGATCTGCTCTCAATCTTGGTCACATGACTCTGGACCCAGGCTTCAGAAGGGTCAACACAAAATGTCTTCCCTTTCTTTGTGGTGAAACTGCAATAGAGTCACAACACATTGTCACTCATGACATCCAGTCTATAATATGAATGCTCCATCTGGTCTAGTACAGTGTAGCCTAGATATAGCCTGGTTCCAGATGTGTTTGTGCTATCATGCCAACTCCTTGTCACTCCTGGTCATGTTAGGCATAACAAGGAGTTGACGTGATAGCACAAACAGATCTGGGACCACGCTAGCCTAGATGTCTAGTTTACTTTAGACTATGCTTACTTACATCAGTGCTTTGCGAGGGCAGCTACTGGAGGTTGCTCTGAGAGAAACCACTTGGTTAAGAGGGATCCTCTGGGTGAAATGCATACAGCATTCAGTTGCCGTTTCCAACGCAATGACAGCTGTAAACAAATGATCATAAACCACAGTTATCATGAAGATCTCCAGGAGCGTATCCAACAGCGTCTTACACAGCACGGCTACTCATCCACTCCCCAACACACACACACACACACACACACACACACACACACACACACACACACACACACGCACACACGCACACACGCACACACACACACACACACACACACACACACACACACACACACACACACACACACACACACACACACACACACCTGCAGACGTGGTATGGAGGGAGCAGAGCAGTCCCAGGAGGAGTAGAGCAGTCAGGGTCTTCATGGTTCAGAGATGGTTGAGATGCTGAAGATTGTGTTGTCTGAGATGGTCACTGATGTTCTGGTCTCTGATGTTCTGGTCTCTGATGTTCTGGTCTCTGATGCTCTGGTCTGGTTCTATGCCTGAGGTCTGATCTGACCTGTCTTTTATACAGAGAGCTGGTCCATCAGACCCATTGACAATTGAGGGGGGAAACTCCCCTCCAACCCTCATTCACTCTGAATATCTTTCTAAGAACCAACATTCTGTTCGTTAGGTTCCTCTTCCTCAATTCTCTGTACCTCTGTTTCCACCAGTATGTTCAATAGCGCTGCTATTTTCTGAAATACGCAGAATACATTTACTGGAGAATTGCATATCAAAGGAAGGCTATTAAAGTGGACTACATACTATGATACATTACATCAAATACAAGAACAATTAAGATTAAATTAAGTTCTCTACATCATAAGCAACTAGTTTTAATTAATACTTGAAATCAACTGTGAATATTTCAACTTTTAAATACAGATGTTAGGATGTGTCCATGTTCATAAAAAACCTACATTGCTGGACTCACAAAGTAGCATACTGTAAACCGTTACATCCTAGTGAAATGAAATCATTGAATAGTTTTCTATCAATGATTCTAAGATTTAGTGTGGTGTGGTTTGTGTCTTCCCTCAGTTTGGAAGGTTGGTGGTTCGATCCCTGGTCGAGTCACAACAACAACAACAACAACAAATAATGGGACCCGATGCCTCTTTGCTTGGAACTCAGCATTAAAGTGGCATTCTGCAGTTGCTATATCCATTTTTGGACATGTAAATAATGATTATATACCCATTGATTAATGAAGAATATAACTTATGAACGCTTCATCAGCATACTTCAACTGCCGTACCCAATCAGAACCCAAAATATAAGCTTTTTTACTCCAATGTTTGTGAACAAAGTAAAGGTAAACAACCACTGTTTAGCCTCAAAACATGTTAAAACTATAATGTTGAGATCATGGATGGTCAGTCCTGGCATTCATAGTTCTATCTATGAATTTGAGAGTGGTTACATTTGTCCAGACCAATCCCTAGCTTTTTACTGAAACAGGGGGAGGGAAATGTTTTGTTATTGTTTCAACTGCTGATTGTCTCTTTAAGGAGATGGGGTAAGGTCCTGCAATAGACTAACATCCTGTCCAGGGGGTGTACTTGTATCCTACATCAAGTAGTATCATGCTACAGAAACAGGTTAACACACGCTACGGGCAGATTTGGCCCGGACAAGACTACTGTAGTCTCTGTAACTCTCCCTACACTCACACCAACTTCACTAGACTACTGTAGTCTCTGTAACTCTCCCCACACTCACACCAACTTCACTAGACTACTGTACTCAATATAACTCTCCCCACACTCACACCAACTTCACTAGACTACTGTAGTCTCTGTAACTCTCCCCACACTCACACCAACTTCACTAGACCACTGTATACTCTGTAACTCTCCCCACACTCACACCAACTTCACTAGACTTCTGTAGTCTCTGTAACTCTCCCCACACTCACACCAACTTCACTAGACTACTGTACTCTCTGTAAATCTCCCCACACTAACACCATCTTCACTAGACTACTTTACTCAATGTAACTCTCCCCAACTATCACCAACTTCACTAGACTACTTTACTCTCTATAATTCTCCCCACACTCACAACAACTTCACTAGACTACTGTACTCAATGTAACTCTCCCCACACTCACACCAACTTCACTAGACTACTGTAGTCCCTGTAACTCTCCCTACACTCACACCAACTTCACTAGACTACTGTAGTCTCTGTAACTCTCCCCACACTCACACCAACTTCACTAGACTACTGTACTCTCTGCAACTCTCCCTACACTCACACCAACTTCACTAGACTACTGTAGTCTCTGTAACTCTCCCCACACTCACACCAACTTCACTAGACTACTGTAGTCTCTGTAACTCTCCCTACACTCTCCCCAACCTCACTAGACTACTGTACTCTCTGTAACTCTTCCCACACTCTCCCCAACCTCACTAGACTGCTGTAGTCTCTATAACTCTCCCCACACTCACACCAACTTCACTAGACTTCTGTAGTCTCTGTAACTCTCCCCACACTCACACCAACTTCACTAGACTACTGTACTCTCTGTAAATCTCCCCACACTAACACCATCTTCACTAGACTACTTTACTCAATGTAACTCTCCCCAACTATCACCAACTTCACTAGACTACTTTACTCTCTGTAATTCTCCCCACACTCACAACAACTTCACTAGACGACTGTACTCAATGTAACTCTCCCCACACTCACACCAACTTCACTAGACTACTGTACTCTCTGTAACTCTCCCTACACTCACACCAACTTCACTAGACTACTGTAGCCTCTGTAACTCTCCCTACACTCACACCAACTTCACTAGACTACTGTAGTCTCTGTAACTCTCCGCACACTCACACCAACCTCACTAGACTACTGTAGTCTCTGTAAATCTCCCCACACTAACACCAACTTCACTAGACTACTTTACTCTCTGTAAATCTCCCCACACTAACACCAACTTCACTAGACTACTTTACTCTCTGTAAATCTCCCTACACTCACACCAACTTCACTAGACTACTTTACTCTCTGTAAATCTCCCCACACTCACACCAACTTCACTAGACTACTGTACTCAATGTAACTCTCCCCACACTCACACCAACTTCACTAGACTACTGTAGTCTCTGTAACTCTCCCTACACTCACACCAACTTCACTAGACTACTGTAGTCTCTGTAACTCTCCTCACACTCACACCAACCTCACTAGACTACTGTAGTCTCTGTAAATCTCCCCACACTCACACTAACTTCACTAGACTACCGTAGTCTCTGGAAATCTCCCCACACTAACACCAACTTCACTAGACTACTGTACTCTCTGTAAATCTCCCCACACTAACACCATCTTCACTAGACTACTTTACTCAATGTAACTCTCCCCAACTATCACCAACTTCAATAGACTACTTTACTCTCTGTAATTCTCCCCACACTCACACCAACTTCACTAGACAACTGTACTCAATGTAACTCTCCCCACACTCACACCAACTTCACTAGACTACTGTAGTCTCTGTAACTCTCCCTACACTCACACCAACTTCACTAGACTACTGTAGTCTCTGTAACTCTCCCCACACTCACACCAACTTCACTAGACTACTTTACTCTCTGTAACTCTCCCTACACTCACACCAACCTCACTTGACTACTGTAGTCTCTGTAACTCTCCGCACACTCACACCAACTTCACTAGACTACTGTAGTCTCTGTAACTCTCCGCACACTCACACCAACTTCACTAGACTACTGTAGTCTCTGTAACTCTCCGCACACTCACACCAACTTCACTAGACTACTGTAGCCTCTGTAACTCTCCCTACACTCACACCAACTTCACTTGACTACTGTAGTCTCTGTAACTCTCCGCACACTCACACCAACTTCACTAGACTACTGTAGTCTCTGTAACTCTCCGCACACTCACACCAACTTCACTAGACTACTTTACTCTCTGTAAATCACCCCACACTAACACCAACTTCACTAGACTACTGTAGTCTCTGTAAATCTCCCCACACTAACACCAACTTCACTAGACTACTTTACTCTCTGTAAATCTCCCCACACTAACATCAACTTCAATAGAGCAAAAGGGTGGGTTGCAACTCAATATTAGGAAGGTGTTCCTAATGTTTTGTACACTCAATGTATATTCTCTATACATTGAGAATGCTAAAATGAATATCATAGAGAATTTTTCAGAATACTTGATTTATTTAAAGAACTGCAGATGGACAAAGTGAAAAAAACAATATATATATATCAGTATAGTAGAATAGTTATATATACAACCCATCAATCCATCACAATATCATCAAAGTAAATACATTAATTTAATAATATGATCCACTCTTTCACAGGATATGTTTGAAAGCTTCAACGGATTTATAACATATAAAATGTTAAATAGGTTACTGAATAGCTACATGTCAAATATGTTTACAGTTACAGAAAATTAAACAATGAATATATTCTAGACCTAGCACATTACATTGAACCTACTCCATACCAAGCTCAGATAGGGTATTGACATGTCTGACTAGGTCTGCGTCCCTAATGACCATGTTCCCTTCATAGTGCACAACCAAGGGTTAGGGTGTTAGGAGGGGATGGCGGTTGACGACATCATGGTCGATCTGCTCTCAATCTTGGTCACATGACTCTGGACCCAGGCTTCAGAAGGGTCAACACAAAATGTCTTCCCTTTCTTTGTGGTGAAACTGCAACAGAGTCACAACACATTGTCACTCATGACATCCAGTCTATAATATGAATGCTCCATCTGGTCTAGTACAGTGTAGCCTAGATATAGCCTGGTTCCAGATGTGTTTGTGCTATCATGCCAACTCCTTGTCACTCCTGGTCATGTTAGACATAACAAGGAGTTGACGTGATAGCACAAACAGATCTGGGACCACGCTAGCCTAGATATCCAGTTTACTTTAGACTATGCTTACTTACATCAGTGCTTTGCGAGGGCAGCTACTGGAGGTTGCTCTGAGAGAAACCACTTGGTTAAGAGGGATCCTCGGGGTGAAATGCATACAGCATTCAGTTGCCGTTTCCAACGCAATGACAGCTGTAAACAAATGATCATAAACCACAGTTATCATGAAGATCTCCAGGAGCGTATCCAACAGCGTCTTACACAGCATGGCTACTCATCCACTCCCCAACACACACACACACACACACACACACACACACACACACACACACACACACACACACACACACACACACACACACACACACACACACACACACACACACACACACACACACACACACACACACACACACACACACACACACACACACACACACACACACACACACACACACACACACACACACACACACACACACACACACACACACACACACACACACACACACACACACACACACACACACACACACACACACCTGCAGACGTGGTATGGAGGGAGCAGAGCACTCCCAGGAGGAGTAGAGCAGTCAGGGTCTTCATGGTTCAGAGATGGTTGAGATGCTGAAGATTGTGTTGTCTGAGATGGTCACTGATGTTCTGGTCTCTGATGTTCTGGTCTCTGATGTTCTGGTCTCTGATGTTCTGGTCACTGTTGTTCTGGTCTCTGATGTTCTGGTCTCTGATGTTCTGGTCTCTGATGCTCTGGTCTCTGATGCTCTGGTCTGGTTCTATGCCTGAGGTCTGATCTGACCTGTCTTTTATACAGAGAGCTGGTCCATCAGACCCATTGACAATTGAGGGGGGAAACTCCCCTCCAACCCTCATTCACTCTGAATATCTTTCTAAGAACCAACATTCTGTTCGTTATGTTCCTCTTCCTCAATTTTCTGTACCTCTGTTTCCTCCAGTATGTTCAATAGTGCTGCTATTTTCTGAAATACGCAGAATACATTTACTGGAGAATTTCATATCAAAGGAAGGCTATTAAAGTGGACTACATACTATGATACATTACATCAAATACAAGAATAATTCAGATTAAATTAAGTTCTCTACATCATAAGCAACTAGTTTTAATTAATACTTGAAATCAACTATGAATATTTCAACTTCACTAGACTACTGTAGTCTCTGTAACTCTCCCAACACTCACACCAACTTCACTAGACTACTGTAGTCTCTGGAATTCTCCCAACACTCACACAAACTTCACTAGACTACTGTAGTCTCTGTAACTCTCCCTACACTAACACCAACTTCACTAGACTACTGTAGTCTCTGTAACTCTCCCCACACTCACACCAACTTCACTAGACTACTGTAGTCTCTGTAACTCTCCGCACACTCACACCAACTTCACTAGACTACTGTAGTCTCTGTAAATCTCCCCACACTAACACCAACTTCACTAGACTACTTTACTCTCTGTAAATCACCCCACACTAACACCAACTTCACTAGACTACTGTAGTCTCTGTAAATCTCCCCACACTAACACCAACTTCACTAGACTACTTTACTCTCTGTAAATCTCCCCACACTAACATCAACTTCACTAGACTACTGTACTCTCTGTAAATCCCCCCACACTAACACCAACTTCACTAGACTACTTTACTATCTGTAACTCTCCCCAACTAACACCAACTTCACTAGACTACTTTACTCTCTGCAATTCTCCCCACACTCACACCAACTTCACTAGACTACTGTACTCAATGTAACTCTCCCCACACTCACACCAACTTCACTAAACTACTGTAGTCTCTGTAACTCTCCCTACACTCTCCCCAACTTCACTAGACTACTGTAGTCTCTATAACTCTCCCCACACTCACACCAACTTCACTAAACTACTGTAGTCTCTATAACTCTCCCCACACTCACAGCAACTTCACTAGACTACTGTAGTCTCTTTAACTCTCCCAACACTCGCACCAGCTTCACTAGACTACTCTAGTCTCTGTAACTCCCCCTACACTCTCCCCAACTTCACTAGACTACTGTAGTCTCTGTAACTCTCCCAACACTCACACCAACTTCACTAGACTACTGTAGTCTCTGTAACTCTCCCAACACTCAAACCAACTTCACTAGACTACTGTAGTCTCTGTAACTCTCCCAACACTCACACCAACTTCACTAGACTACTGTAGTCTCTGTAACTCTCCCAACACTCACACCAACTTCACTAGACTACTGTAGTCTCTGTAACTCTCCCAACACTCACACCAACTTCACTAGACTACTGTAGTCTCTGTAACTCTCCCAACACTCACACCAACTTCACTAGACTACTGTAGTCTCTGTCGCTCTCCCCACACTCACACCAACTTCACTAGACTACTGTACTCTCTGTAACTCTCCCCACACTCACACCAACTTAACTAGACTACTGTAGTCTCTGTAACTCTCCCAACACTCACACCAACTTCACTAGACTACTGTAGTCTCTGTAACTCTCCCAACACTCACACCAACTTCGCTAGACTACTGTAGTCTCTGTAACTCTCCCCACACTCACACCAACTTCACTAGACTACTGTACTCTCTATAACTCTCCCCACACTCACACCAACTTCACTATACTACTGTAGTCTCTATAACTCTCCCCACACTCACAGCAACTTCACTAGACTACTGTAGTCTCTGTAACTCTCCCAACACTCACACCAACTTCACTAGACTACTGTAGTCTCTGTAACTCTCCCAACACTCACAAAAACTTCACTAGACTACTGTAGTCTCTGGAACTCTCCCAACACTCACACCAACTTCACTAGACTACTGTAGTCTCTGGAACTCTCCCAACACTCACACCAACTTCACTAGACTACTGTAGTCTCTGGAATTCTCCCAACACTCACACAAACTTCACTAGACTACTGTAGTCTCTGTAACTCTCCCTACACTCACACCAACTTCACTAGACTACTGTAGTCTCTGTAACTCTCCCCACACTCACACCAACTTCACTAGACTACTGTAGTCTCTGTAACTCTCCGCACACTCACACCAACTTCACTAGACTACTGTAGTCTCTGTAGATCTCCCCACACTAACACCAACTTCACTAGACTACTTTACTCTCTGTAAATCTCCCCACACTCACACCAACTTCACTAAACTACTGTAGTCTCTGTAACTCTCCCTACACTCTCCCCAACTTCACTAAACTACTGTAGTCTCTATAACTCTCCCCACACTCACAGCAACTTCACTAGACTACTGTAGTCTCTTTAACTCTCCCAACACTCGCACCAGCTTCACTAGACTACTCTAGTCTCTGTAACTCTCCCTACACTCTCCCCAACTTCACTAGACTACTGTAGTCTCTGTAACTCTCCCAACACTCACACCAACTTCACTAGACTACTGTAGTCTCTGTAACTCTCCCAACACTCAAACCAACTTCACTAGACTACTGTAGTCTCTGTAACTCTCCCAACACTCACACCAACTTCACTAGACTACTGTAGTCTCTGTAACTCTCCCAACACTCACACCAACTTCACTAGACTACTGTAGTCTCTGTAACTCTCCCAACACTCACACCAACTTCACTAGACTACTGTACTCTCTGTAACTCTCCCAACACTCACACCAACTTCACTAGACTACTGTAGTCTCTGTAACTCTCCCAACACTCACACCAACTTCACTTGTCTACTGTCGTCTCTGTAATTATCCCAACACTCACACCAACTTCACTAGACTACTGTAGTCTCTGTAACTCTCCCCACACTCACACCAACTTCACTAGACTACTGTAGTCTCTGTAACTCTCCCAACACTCACACCAACTTCACTAGACTACTGTAGTCTCTGTAACTCTCCCAACACTCACACCAACTTCACTAGACTACTGTAGTCTCTGTCGCTCTCCCCACACTCACACCAACTTCACTAGACTACTGTACTCTCTGTAACTCTCCCAACACTCACACCAACTTCACTAGACTACTGTAGTCTCTGTAACTCTCCCAACACTCACACCAACTTCACTAGACTACTGTAGTCTCTGTAACTCTCCCAACACTCACACCAACTTCACTAGACTACTGTAGTCTCTGTAACTCTCCCCACACTCACACCAACTTCACTAGACTACTGTAGTCTCTATAACTCTCCCCACACTCACACCAACTTCACTATACTACTGTAGTCTCTATAACTCTCCCCACACTCACAGCAACTTCACTAGACTACTGTAGTCTCTGTAACTCTCCCAACACTCACACCAACTTCACTAGACTACTCTAGTCTCTGTAACTCTCCCAACACTCACAAAAACTTCACTAGACTACTGTAGTCTCTGTAACTCTCCCAACACTCACACCAACTTCACTAGACTACTGTAGTCTCTGGAACTCTCCCAACACTCACACCAACTTCACTAGACTACTGTAGTCTCTGGAACTCTCCCAACACTCACACCAACTTCACTAGACTACTGTAGTCTCTGGAACTCTCCCAACACTCACACCAACTTCACTAGACTACTGTACTCTCTGTAACTCTCCCAACACTCACACCAACTTCACTAGACTACTGTCGTCTCTGTAACTCTCCCAACACTCACACCAACTTCACTAGACTACTGTAGTCTCTGTAACTCTCCCCACACTCACACCAACTTCACTAGACTACTGTAGTCTCTGTAACTCTCCCAACACTCACACCAACTTCACTAGACTACTGTAGTTTCTGTAACTCTCCCAACACTCACACCAACTTCACTAGACTACTGTAGTCTCTGTAACTCTCCCAACACTCACACCAACTTCACTAGACTAATGTAGTCTCTGTAACTCTCCCCACACTCACACAAACTTCACTAGACTACTGTAGTCTCTGTAACTCTCCCCACACTCACACCAACTTCACTAGACTACTGTACTCTCTGTAACTCTCCGAACACTCACACCAACTTCACTAGACTACTGTAGTCTCTGTAACTCTCCCCACACTCACACAAACTTCACTAGACTACTGTAATCTCTGTAACTCTCCCAACACTCACACCAACTTCACTAGACTACTGTAGTCTCTGTAACTCTCCCCACACTCACACCAACTTCACTAGACTACTGTAGTCTCTGTAACTCTCCCCACACTCACACCAACTTCACTAGACTACTGTAGTCTCTGTAACTCTCCCAACACTCACACCAACTTCACACTCAGCAGGAACAGGCTTTAGCTGTATAATTGAAGAAATTCTAGAAAATGTTTCCATCATGTGCTGTTTTCAAAATGAGTTCAAAACTGATGACATAAGACTCCTTGTAGGCCTGTTATACAATCATACTGACTGACCCATCTGGTTATACAATCATACTGACTGACCCATGGATCTCTATCTATATCATTAAATAGGGTTCAGTTGAAGATGCATATTTTGCTGACGCATTCTCTGAACCAAGCATCCTGTTTCAGTTTAGTTCAGAAAGACTCTCACTTCCCCATTCTGTCATTAGAACCTCGTCTGATGCAAATGACTGCAGCTTTTCTAAGAACAAACATTGCTGCACTCTTCTCTCATTCTCTAAATGTTTGTAATAACTTGAAGCCAGAGTTCACAGTACTGCACAGAGTTACTGGTGAAAAGAGGGAGGGACTGACAGTAACTGCACAGGCAAGCAAATGTCAAGTGAATGAATGAATGAATAAATAAATTAACAAATGAACGAATGAATGAATAAATGAGTTGAAACAAACTAAAGTGGTAACATTTGTGCAGTTACCACCCAGCAAACATGACCCCATGACCCCATGTGGGCACCGGCTAGTCCACACCAAGCCTCACATCAAGCCCACACCAGCCCAACGGGCTAGCCCACACAAAGCCCACATCAGCCCAACGGGCTAGCGCAAACCAAGCCCACACCAAGTCCACACCAGCCCAACGGGCTAGCCAACACCAAGCCCACACCAGCCCAACGGGCAAGGCCACACCAAGTCCACATCAAGCCCACATCAGCCCAACGTGCTAGCCCACGTCCCAGCTACTTCATAATGTTAAGGCGGGGGCACATTAGAACATTTTGGCGCATGGCTTGCACACAGTTCTTCTTCTCACCTGCCTTGGGGCCACCTGTCTTGGGGCCACTTGCCTTGGGGCCACTTGCCTTGGGGCCACTTGCCTTGCGGCCACTTGCCTTGGGGCCACTTGCCTTGGGGCCACTTGCCTTGGGGCCACCTGCCTTGGGGCCACCTGTCTTGGGGCCACTTGCCTTGGGGCCACTTGCCTTGGGGCCACCTGCCTTGGGGCCAACTGTCTTGGGGCCACCTGTCTTGGGGCCACCTGTCTTGGGGCCACTTGCCTTGGGGCCACCTGCCTTGGGGCCACCTGTCTTTGGGCCACTTGCCTTGGGGCCACTTGCCTTGGGGCCACCTGCCTTGGGTCCACCTGCCTTGGGGCCACCTGTCTTGGGGCCACCTGTCTTGGGGCCACTTGCCTTGAGGTTATTATCGTGCTGAAAGGTGAATTCATCTCCCAGTGTGTCACGTTCGTTGAGTACAGGATTGGACCAAGGTGCAGCGTGGTACGCGTACATGTTCGTTTATTGAATAAACACAGAACAAAACCAACGAAAGCAACGTAACGTGAAGTTCTAAAGGATAACATCAAACAAGCCAAACACACAGAAACAAGATCCCACAAAACAGGTAGGCAACATGGCTACCTAAGTATGATCCCCAGTCAGAGACAACGATCGACAGCTGCCTCTGATTGGGATCCACACCCGGCCAACATAGAAATAGAACAACATAGAATGGACACCCTGACCAAACCAACTAGAAAAACAGGGCTTTCAAGGTCAGGGCGTGACACAGTGTCTGGTGGAAAGCAGACTGAACCAGGTTTTCCTGTACGATTTTACCTGTGCTTAGCTCCATTCCGTTTCTTTTAAAATCCTGAATAACTCCCCAGTCCTTAACGATTACAAGCATACCCATAACATGATGCAGCCACCACTATGCTTGAAAATATGGAGAGTGGTACTCAGTAATGTGTTGTATTGGATTTGCCCCAAACATAACACTTTGTATTCAGAACAAACAGTTCATTGCTTTACCACTGTTTTTGCAGTATTACTTTAGTGCCTTGTTGCAAACAGGATGCATGTTTTGGAATATTTTTATTCTGTACAGGCTTCCTTCTTTTCACTCTGTTAATTATGTTAGTATTATGGAGTAACTACAATGTTGTTGATCCATCCTCAGTTTTCTCCTATCACAGCCATTAAACTCTGTAACTGGATCCATTTTAACTTAATCAGGCTGTAACACAACAACAACATGTGGAACATGTGAAGGGGAGTGAATACTTTCTGGAGGCACTGTAACTGTGTTGACAGTCATTGATCTACAAGTCATTTTGCATTGCTGAATATCAGTAGCCTGGTCAAGCTGTGTGCTGTGCCCCCGTTTCACACGCTGACCAATGCAAGGTAGACGGCCTGTTCCTGATCCTGTTCCTGTTCCTGTTCCTGATCCTGATCCTGTTCCTGTTCCTGTTCCTGATCCTGATCCTGTTCCTGTTCCTGATCCTGTTCCTGTTCCTGTTCCTGATCCTGATCCTGTTCCTGATCCTGTTCCTGTTCCTGTTCCTGTTCCTGATCCTGTTCCTGTTCCTGTTCCTGTTCCTGATCCTGATCCTGATCCTGTTCCTGTTCCTGTTCCTGATCGTGTTCTTGTTCCTGTTCCTGTTAATGATCCTGATCCTGTTCCTGATCCTGTTCCTGATCCTGTTCCTGTTCCTGTTCCTGATCCTGTTCCTGTTCCTGTTCCTGATCCTGTTCCTGTTCCTGTTCCTGTTCCTGTTCCTGATCCTGATCCTGATCCTGTTCCTGATCCTGTTCCTGTTCCTGATCCTGATCTTGTACATCTGCGCGGCACTTTCAGCATTCAAATGCTAAACTGACTTCCGGGAATATTATCAACAAGCTCTGTCTCATGTCAGAGTTAGACATTCATCCATGTTTCTGAAATGTCAAACGTCAGTGTTTTGTTACTGCGCTATCGTTCTAAATTTAAGTTGTAGGAATTAACTCAAAAATTCTTAAGGTTAGGCATTAAGGTTTAGGATAGGCTTAAAACAAAAAGATAAACAACTTTCTGTCGCTGGATTCGAGCACGCAACCTTTGGAACCAGAGGTAGATGCTTAAGGTATCCCCGTCCACAACACCCTAGCAAAACCAAAGCCTACTTGAAGGTAACGGCGCTCACTGTTGCCCCCCTAACACTATAAACATACAATATGACATGACTCTGTGTCGTCTGTTTCTAGGTAATCGTGGAGAAGGTGTCTGGGTCTCAGATTGTGGACATTGACAAGAGGAAGTATTTGGTGCCCTCTGACATCACGGTGGCCCAGTTCATGTGGATCATCAGGAAACGCATCCAGCTGCCCTCGGAGAAGGCGATCTTCCTCTTCGTTGATAAGACCGTGCCTCAGTCCAGGTCGGATCTCTAAGCACTCAGTGGAAATGGCACCTTAGAAACTATAGAACTTAAAAGGTTTTTTTCCCCCCAGGTTAAATAGATAAAACACTACTTTTAGCCATTGATGTTTTCGGACACTGACCACACAGGGCATATATACTAGAGGCTAGCTTTAACTGGGTTAACCTGGGACATTAGTTATAAATATAGACAAGCTGGGTTAGAACTGGGTTAACCTGGGACATGAGTTATAAATATAGACAAGCTGTGTTAGAACTGGGTTAAACTGGGACATTAGTTATAAATATAGACAAGCTGGGTTAGAACTGGGTTAACCTGGGACATTAGTTATACATATAGACAAGCTGGGTTAGAACTGGGTTAACCTGGGACATTAGTTATAAATATAGACAAGCTGGGTTAGAACTGGGTTAACCTGGGACATTAGTTATAAATATAGACAAGCTGGGTTAGAACTGGGTTAACCTGGGACATTAGTTATACATATAGACAAGCTGGGTTAGAACTGGGTTAACCTGGGACATTAGTTATAAATATAGACAAGCTGGGTTAGAACTGGGTTAACCTGGGACATTAGTTATGAATATAGACAAGCTGGGTTAGAACTGGGTTAACCTGGGACATGAGTTATAAATATAGACAAGCTGGGTTAGAACTGGGTTAACCTGGGACATTAGTTATAAATATAGACAAGCTGGGTTAGAACTGGGTTAACCTGGGACATTAGTTATAAATATAGACAAGCTGGGTTAGAACTGGGTTAACCTGGGACATGAGTTATAAATATAGACAAGCTGGGTTAGAACTGGGTTAACCTGGGACATGAGTTATAAATATAGACAAGCTGGGTTAGAACTGGTTTAACCTGGGACATGAGTTATAAATATAGACAAGCTGGGTTAGAACTGGGTTAACCTGGGACATGAGTTATAAATATAGACAAGCTGGGTTAGAACTGGGTTAACCTGGGACATTAGTTATAAATATAGACAAGCTGGGTTAGAACTGGGTTAACCTGGGACATTAGTTATAAATATAGACAAGCTGGGTTAGAACTGGGTTAACCTGGGACATTAGTTATGAATATAGACAAGCTGGGTTAGAACTGGGTTAACCTGGGACATTAGTTATAAATATAGACAAGCTGGGTTAGAACTGGGTTAACCTGGGACATGAGTTATAAATATAGACAAGCTGGGTTAGAACTGGGTTAACCTGGGACATTAGTTATAAATATAGACAAGCTGGGTTAGAACTGGGTTAACCTGGGACATTAGTTATAAATATAGACAAGCTGGGTTAGAACTGGGTTAACCTGGGACATTAGTTATGAATATAGACAAGCTGGGTTAGAACTGGGTTAACCTGGGACATTAGTTATAAATATAGACAAGCTGGGTTAGAACTGGGTTAACCTGGGACATGAGTTATAAATATAGACAAGCTGGGTTAGAACTGAGTTAACCTGGGACATGAGTTATAAATATAGACAAGCTGGGTTAGAACTGGGTTAACCTGGGACATGAGTTATAAATATAGACAAGCTGGGTTAGAACTGGGTTAACCTGGGACATGAGTTATAAATATAGACAAGCTGGGTTAGAACTGGGTTAACCTGGGACATTAGTTATAAATATAGACAAGCTGGGTTAGAACTGGGTTAACCTGGGACATGAGTTATTAATATAGACAAGCTGGGTTAGAACTGGGTTAACCTGGGACATTAGTTATAAATATAGACAAGCTGGGTTAGAACTGGGTTAACCTGGGACATTAGTTATAAATATAGACAAGCTGGGTTAGAACTGGGTTAACCTGGGACATTAGTTATAAATATAGACAAGCTGGGTTAGAACTGGGTTAACCTGGGACATTAGTTATAAATATAGACAAGCTGGGTTAGAACTGGGTTAACCTGGGACATGAGTTATAAATATAGACAAGCCCACACGCCAGCTGCTCCCAAGGGCTTTATTCCTGCACCAACGGCAACAATGTTGAGCTACTATAGCCTTTGTCAAGTCTGATAAATATCTGGGATGGGAATATCACCCATCACACTCCTCATGGGTTCATAGTTGAAGCTCAGCGCCCGATGTCTCTTCCTCAACAAGACACCCAATCCAGGTCCAGGTCTGAACACCCTAGTGGCTGCTGGGTTACTAGTGGTTTGCTGCTCCCACAGGGATATCCTTCAGCTTTAGTTATGCAGAAATGCAGTCAATTCGGAAAGTATTCAGACCCCCTTGACTTTTTCCACAGTTTGTTACGTTACAGCCTTATTCTAAAATGGATTAAATAGTTTTTTTCCCCCTCATCAATCTACCCACAATACCCCATAATGACAAAGCAAAAACAGGTTTTTAGAAAATGTTGCTAATTTATTACAAATACAAACAGAAATATCACATTTACATAAGTATTCAGACCCTTTACTCAGTACTTTGTTGAAGCACCTTTGGGAGTGATTACAGCCTCAATTCTTCTTGGGTATGATGCTACAAGCTTGGCACACCTGTATTTGGGGAGTTTCTCCCATTCTTCTCTGCAGATCCTCTAAATATCTGTCAGGTTGGATGGGGAGCGTCGCTGCACAGCTATTTTCAGGTCTCTCCAGAGATGTTCGATCAGGTTCAAGTCCGGCTCTGGCTGGGCCACTCAAGGACATTCAGAGACTTGTCCCGAAGCCACTCCTGTGTTGTCTTGGCTGTGTGCTTAGGGTTGTTGTCCTGTTGGAAGGTGAACCTTCGCCCCAGTCTGAGGTCCTGAGCGCTCTGGAGCAGGTTTTCATCAAAGATCTCTCTGTACTTTGCTCTGTTCATCTTTCCCTCGACCATGACAAGTCTCCCAGTCCCTGCCACTGAAAAACATCCCCACAGCATGATGCTGCCACCACCATGCTTCACCGTAGGAATGGTGCCAGGTTTCCTCCAGATGTGACGCTTAGCATTCAGGCCAAATAGTTCAATCTTGGTTTCATCAGACCAGAGAGTCTTGTTTCTCATGGTCTGAGAGTCCTTTAGGTGCCTTTTGGCAAACTCCAAGTGGGCAGTCATGTGCCTTTTACTGAGGAGTGGCTTCCATCCGGCCCCTCTACCATAAAGGCCTAATTGGTGGAGTGCTGCAGAGATAGTTGTCCTTCTGGAAGGTTCTCCCATCTCCACAGAGGAACTCTGGAGCTCTGTCAGAGTGACCATCGGGCTCTTGGTCACCTCCCTGACCAAGGCCCTTCTCCCCCGATTGCTCAGTTTGGCCGGGCAGCCAGCTCTAGGAAGTGTCTTGGCGGTTCCAAACTTCTTCCATTTAAGAATGAGGGAGGCCACTGTGTTCTTGGGGACCTTCAATGCTACAGACATTTGTTGGTACCCTTCCCCAGATCTGTGCCTCGACACAATCCTGTCTCGGAGCTCTACGGACAATTCCTTCGACCTCATGGCTTGGTTTCTGCTCTGACATGCACTGTCAACTGTGGGACCTTATATAGACAGGTGTGTGCCTTTCTAAATCATGTCCAATCAATTGAATTTACCACAGGTGGACTCCAATCAAGTTGTAGAAACATCTCAAGGATGATCAATGACCTAAGCTCAATTTCAAGTCTCATAGCAAAGGTTCTGAATACTTATGTAAATAAGGTTTTAAAAATGTCTAAAAACCTGTTTATTCTTTGTCATTATGGGGTATTTTGTGGAATGTAATTTATGGGGTAAAATCTGTAATTTAATCCATTTTAGAAAAAGGCTGTAAAGTAAAAAAAAATGTAAAAGTCAAGGGCTCTGAATACTTTCGGAATGCACTGTAAATGAAGGCCTGCATTCAATCTGGTCCGTGTTAGATCCACGTTATAGCATTTAAAGGTATATCCTGATTGAGCCATAAATGCGATCGCAGCAAACGTTGGGTAAAATGCCTTTAAAAGCCACATTGTCGGTTGTCCAGCGCGCTGCTCTATGAATTGAATCCCGGCCTAAAGCTTTATTAGTGTCGTATCGACACAACAGCAGTAAACAATGAGCAGACATTACCGAACATAGCTTGCAGATTATACCAGTCACTTTACCGGTATTTCAGATACATTGTTTCATTCTGTTGATGGTGACTAAACGCTAAGCAGTATTTAGACCTACTTCTACATTTCATCCCCTCCGTTCACTTGAGTAGTATGTGGATACGTCCCAAATGGCACCCTATTCCCTACATAGTACACTACTTTTGACCAGAGCCCTGTATAGGGAATAGGGTGCCAATTTGGGCCACGGTCTGTTTACGTCTACATTTCCCTCTTCCTCATGTCTGTCTGTTGCAGCATCACCATGGGACAGCTGTACGAGAAGGAGAAGGACGAGGACGGCTTTTTATACGTGGCGTACAGCGGAGAGAACACCTTCGGTGTCTAGACCCACCTTCATCATCATCATCATCATCATCAGCCTTACTTACGACAGACTACAACACCTGGCCACACCCACCCACACACCCCAACCCTAACTCACACCCCACCCCTGGGAGAAGCCCTGGGAAACCCCAGAGAAATGAAGTGAAATAAAGAGAATAAGAGAGTGATCAGTTGAGTGAAATGAGTGTCACCAGTCTGTCTAATCTATTCCTGCCCATGTTGTATCAATGCTGTTTACATTCATTTATTAATATGTTTATTATTATTTTTGAAGTTATGTATAGTGATAAAAATAAGGAATGACTGTTTTGTTTGTTTGATGTTTTGTGCTTTACTTTAGTTTAGGTGCTTGGAGGTTGTTTTTTTCATTCGCGAAATGATATTTTTGTTTGAAGTTTCACTTTCAGTTTGGCTGTTATCCTTGAAGATTTATATTTCAAATAATTTTAACTATTTGAACGGTAAGGTAGCTGGATGACCTAACCAATAAAAAATGTGAATAATCCTTGTGTTTTTATTGACCTATACCAGGGTTCTTCCACTTCGGTCCTGGAGATTTTTGATCCAGCCCTAAAGTAACACAGACTGTTATTACAGCATTATACCAGTTCATAAAGTAACACACAGACTGTTATTATAGCATTATACCAGTTCATAAAGTAACACACAGACTGTTATTACAGCATTATACCAGTTCATAAAGTAACACAGACTATGTTATTACAGCATTATAGCAGTTCATAAAGTAACACACAGACTGTTATTACAGCATTATACCAGTTCATAAAGTAACACACAGACTGTTATTACAGCATTATACCAGTTCATAAAGTAACACACAGACTATGTTATTACAGCATTATACCAGTTCATAAAGTAACACACAGACTATGTTATTACAGCATTATACCAGTTCATAAAGTAACACACAGACTATGTTATTACAGCATTATACCAGTTCATAAAGTAACACACAGACTGTTATTACAGCATTATACCAGTTCATAAAGTAACAGACTGTTATTACAGCATTATACCAGTTCATAAAGTAACACACAGACTGTTATTACAGCATTATACCAGTTCATAAAGTAACACACAGACTGTTATTACAGCATTATACCAGTTCATAAAGTAACACACAGACTGTTATTACAGCATTATACCAGTTCATAAAGTAACACACAGACTGTTATTACAGCATTATACCAGTTCATAAAGTAACACACAGACTGTTATTACAGCATTATACCAGTTCATAAAGTAACACACAGACTGTTATTACAGCATTATACCAGTTCATAAAGTAACACACAGACTGTTATTACAGCATTATACCAGTTCATAAAGTAACACACAGACTATGTTATTACAGCATTATACCAGTTCATAAAGTAACACACAGACTATGTTATTACAGCATTATACCAGTTCATAAAGTAACACACAGACTGTTATTACAGCATTATACCAGTTAATAAAGTAACACACAGACTATGTTATTACAGCATTATACCAGTTCATAAAGTAACACACAGACTATGTTATTACAGCATTATACCAGTTCATAAAGTAACACAGACTGTTATTACAGCATTATACCAGTTCATAAAGTAACACACAGACTGTTATTACAGCATTATACCAGTTCATAAAGTAACACACAGACTGTTATTACAGCATTATACCAGTTCATAAAGTAACACACAGACTGTTATTACAGCATTATACCAGTTCATAAAGTAACACACAGACTATGTTATTACAGCATTATACCAGTTCATAAAGTAACACACAGACTGTTATTACAGCATTATACCAGTTCATAAAGTAACACACAGACTGTTATTACAGCATTATACCAGTTCATAAAGTAACACACAGACTGTTATTACAGCATTATACCAGTTCATAAAGTAACACACAGACTGTTATTACAGCATTATACCAGTTCATAAAGTAACACACAGACTATGTTATTACAGCATTATACCAGTTCATAAAGTAACACACAGACTATGTTATTACAGCATTATACCAGTTCATAAAGTAACACACAGACTGTTATTACAGCATTATACCAGTTCATAAAGTAACACACAGACTATGTTATTACAGCATTATACCAGTTCATAAAGTAACACACAGACTATGTTATTACAGCATTATACCAGTTCATAAAGTAACACAGACTGTTATTACAGCATTATACCAGTTCATAAAGTAACACACAGACTGTTATTACAGCATTATACCAGTTCATAAAGTAACACACAGACTGTTATTACAGCATTATACCAGTTCATAAAGTAACACACAGACTGTTATTACAGCATTATACCAGTTCATAAAGTAACACACAGACTATGTTATTACAGCATTATACCAGTTCATAAAGTAACACACAGACTGTTATTACAGCATTATACCAGTTCATAAAGTAACACACAGACTGTTATTACAGCATTATACCAGTTCATAAAGTAACACACAGACTGTTATTACAGCATTATACCAGTTCATAAAGTAACACACAGACTGTTATTACAGCATTATACCAGTTCATAAAGTAACACACAGACTATGTTATTACAGCATTATACCAGTTCATAAAGTAACACAGACTATGTTATTACAGCATTATACCAGTTCATAAAGTAACACACAGACTGTTATTACAGCATTATACCAGTTCATAAAGTAACACACAGACTGTTATTACAGCATTATACCAGTTCATAAAGTAACACACAGACTATGTTATTACAGCATTATACCAGTTCATAAAGTAACACACAGACTGTTATTACAGCATTATACCAGTTCGTAAAGTAACACACAGACTATGTTATTACAGCATTATACCAGTTCATAAAGTAACACACAGACTGTTATTACAGCATTATACCAGTTCATAAAGTAACACACAGACTATGTTATTACAGCATTATACCAGTTCATAAAGTAACACACAGACTGTTATTACAGCATTATACCAGTTCATAAAGTAACACACAGACTGTTATTACAGCATTATACCAGTTCATAAAGTAACACACTGACTATGTTATTACAGCATTATACCAGTTCATAAAGTAACACACAGACTGTTATTACAGCATTATACCAGTTCATAAAGTAACAGACTGTTATTACAGCATTATACCAGTTCATAAAGTAACACACAGACTATGTTATTACAGCATTATACCAGTTCATAAAGTAACACACAGACTATGTTATTACAGCATTATACCAGTTCATAAAGTAACACACAGACTGTTATTACAGCATTATACCAGTTCATAAAGTAACACACAGACTGTTATTACAGCATTATACCAGTTCATAAAGTAACACACAGACTATGTTATTACAGCATTATACCAGTTCATAAAGTAACACACAGACTGTTATTACAGCATTATACCAGTTCATAAAGTAACACACAGACTGTTATTACAGCATTATACCAGTTCATAAAGTAACACACAGACTATGTTATTACAGCATTATACCAGTTCATAAAGTAACACACAGACTATGTTATTACAGCATTATACCAGTTCATAAAGTAACACACAGACTGTGTTATTACAGCATTATACCAGTTCATAAAGTAACACACAGACTGTTATTACAGCATTATACCAGTTCATAAAGTAACACACAGACTATGTTATTACAGCATTATACCAGTTCATAAAGTAACACACAGACTGTTATTACAGCATTATACCAGTTCATAAAGTAACAGACTGTTATTACAGCATTAAACCAGTTCATAAAGTAACACACAGACTGTGTTATTAAAGCATTATACCAGTTCATAAAGTAACACACAGACTGTTATTACAGCATTATACCAGTTCATAAAGTAACACACAGACTATGTTATTACAGCATTATACCAGTTCATAAAGTAACACACAGACTGTTATTACAGCATTATACCAGTTCATAAAGTAACAGACTGTTATTACAGCATTAAACCAGTTCATAAAGTAACACACATACTATGTTGTTACAGCATTATACCAGTTCATAAAGTAACACACAGACTATGTTATTACAGCATTATACCAGTTCATAAAGTAACACACAGACTGTTATTACAGCATTATACCAGTTCATAAAGTAACACACAGACTGTTATTACAGCATTATACCAGTTCATAAAGTAACACACAGACTGTTATTACAGCATTATACCAGTTCATAAAGTAACACACAGACTATGTTATTACAGCATTATACCAGTTCATAAAGTAACACACAGACTGTTATTACAGCATTATACCAGTTCATAAAGTAACACACAGACTGTTATTACAGCATTATACCAGTTCATAAAGTAACACACAGACTGTTATTACAGCATTATACCAGTTAATAAAGTAACAGACTGTTATTACAGCATTATACCAGTTCATAAAGTAACACAGACTGTTATTACAGCATTATACCAGTTCATAAAGTAACACACAGACTGTTATTACATCATTATACCAGTTCATAAAGTAACACACTGACTGTTATTACAGCATTATACCAGTTCATAAAGTAACACACAGACTGTTATTACAGCATTATACCAGTTCATAAAGTAACACACAGACTGTTATTACAGCATTATACCAGTTCATAAAGTAACAGACTGTTATTACAGCATTATACCAGTTCATAAAGTAACACACAGACTGTTATTACAGCATTATACCAGTTCATAAAGTAACACACAGACTATGTTATTACAGCATTATACCAGTTCATAAAGTAACACACAGACTGTTATTACAGCATTATACCAGTTCATAAAGTAACACACAGACTGTTATTACAGCATTATACCAGTTCATAAAGTAACACACAGACTGTTATTACAGCATTATTCCAGTTCATAAAGTAACACACAGACTATGTTATTACAGCATTATACCAGTTCATAATGTAACATACTGTTATTACAGCATTATACCAGTTCATAAAGTAACACACTGACTATGTTATTACAGCATTATACCAGTTCATAAAGTAACACACAGACTGTTATTACAGCATTATACCAGTTCATAAAGTAACAGACTGTTATTACAGCATTATACCAGTTCATAAAGTAACACACAGACTATGTTATTACAGCATTATACCAGTTCATAAAGTAACACACAGACTATGTTATTACAGCATTATACCAGTTCATAAAGTAACACACAGACTGTTATTACAGCATTATACCAGTTCATAAAGTAACACACAGACTGTTATTACAGCATTATACCAGTTCATAAAGTAACACACAGACTATGTTATTACAGCATTATACCAGTTCATAAAGTAACACACAGACTGTTATTACAGCATTATACCAGTTCATAAAGTAACACACAGACTGTTATTACAGCATTATACCAGTTCATAAAGTAACACACAGACTATGTTATTACAGCATTATACCAGTTCATAAAGTAACACACAGACTATGTTATTACAGCATTATACCAGTTCATAAAGTAACACACAGACTGTGTTATTACAGCATTATACCAGTTCATAAAGTAACACACAGACTGTTATTACAGCATTATACCAGTTCATAAAGTAACACACAGACTATGTTATTACAGCATTATACCAGTTCATAAAGTAACACACAGACTGTTATTACAGCATTATACCAGTTCATAAAGTAACAGACTGTTATTACAGCATTAAACCAGTTCATAAAGTAACACACAGACTGTGTTATTAAAGCATTATACCAGTTCATAAAGTAACACACAGACTGTTATTACAGCATTATACCAGTTCATAAAGTAACACACAGACTATGTTATTACAGCATTATACCAGTTCATAAAGTAACACACAGACTGTTATTACAGCATTATACCAGTTCATAAAGTAACAGACTGTTATTACAGCATTAAACCAGTTCATAAAGTAACACACATACTATGTTATTACAGCATTATACCAGTTCATAAAGTAACACACAGACTATGTTATTACAGCATTATACCAGTTCATAAAGTAACACACAGACTGTTATTACAGCATTATACCAGTTCATAAAGTAACACACAGACTGTTATTACAGCATTATACCAGTTCATAAAGTAACACACAGACTGTTATTACAGCATTATACCAGTTCATAAAGTAACACACAGACTATGTTATTACAGCATTATACCAGTTCATAAAGTAACACACAGACTGTTATTACAGCATTATACCAGTTCATAAAGTAACACACAGACTGTTATTACAGCATTATACCAGTTCATAAAGTAACACACAGACTGTTATTACAGCATTATACCAGTTAATAAAGTAACAGACTGTTATTACAGCATTATACCAGTTCATAAAGTAACACAGACTGTTATTACAGCATTATACCAGTTCATAAAGTAACACACAGACTGTTATTACATCATTATACCAGTTCATAAAGTAACACACTGACTGTTATTACAGCATTATACCAGTTCATAAAGTAACACACAGACTGTTATTACAGCATTATACCAGTTCATAAAGTAACACACAGACTGTTATTACAGCATTATACCAGTTCATAAAGTAACAGACTGTTATTACAGCATTATACCAGTTCATAAAGTAACACACAGACTGTTATTACAGCATTATACCAGTTCATAAAGTAACACACAGACTATGTTATTACAGCATTATACCAGTTCATAAAGTAACACACAGACTGTTATTACAGCATTATACCAGTTCATAAAGTAACACACAGACTGTTATTACAGCATTATACCAGTTCATAAAGTAACACACAGACTGTTATTACAGCATTATTCCAGTTCATAAAGTAACACACAGACTATGTTATTACAGCATTATACCAGTTCATAATGTAACATACTGTTATTACAGCATTATACCAGTTCATAAAGTAACACACAGACTGTTATTACAGCATTATACCAATTCATAAAGTAACACACAGACTGTTATTACAGCATTATACCAGTTCATAAAGTAACACACAGACTATGTTATTACAGCATTATACCAGTTCATAAAGTAACACACAGACTGTTATTACAGCATTATACCAGTTCATAATAACAATTAAATGTCTTGGAAGTTAGTTCCGTTTTGCTCCTCTAGATGGGGCCAGTCAGTGTTGATGAGATCGATGAGAGGGATTTGAAAGGGCTTGTGACAGAGATAGTCCATGCACTGAGTGTACAAAACAATAGGAACATTTCACGCTCAACAGTTTTCTGTGTGTATCGAGAATTGTCCACCACCCAAAAGGACATCCAGCCAACTTGACACAACTTGTGGGCAAACATTGGAGTCAACATGGGCCAAGCATCCCTGTAGAACACTTTTGACACTTTGTAGAGTACACGCCCCGATGAATTGAGGCTGTTCTGAGGGCAAAAGGGGGGGGGGGGGTGCAACTCAATATTAGGAAGGTGTTCCTACTGTTTTGTACACTCAATGTATATTCTCTATACATTGAGAATGCTAAAATGAATATCATAGAGAATTTTTCAGAATACTTGATTTATTTAAAGAACTGCAGATGGACAAAGTGAAAAAAACTATATATATATATATATATATATCAGTATAGTGGAATAGTTATATATACAACCCATCAATCCATCACAATATCATCAAAGTAAATACATTAATTTAATAATATGATCCACTCTTTCACAGGATATGTTTGAAAGCTTCAACGGATTTATAATATATAAAATGTTAAATAGGTTACTGAATAGCTACATGTCAAATATGTTTACAGTTACAGAAAAATAAACAATGAATATATCCTAGACCTAGCACATTACATTGAACCTACTCCATACCAAGCTCAGATAGGGTATTGACATATCTGACTAGGGCTGTGTCCCTAATGACACCCTGTTCCCTTCATAGTGCACAACCAAGGGTTAGGGTGTTAGGAGGGGATGGGGGTTGACGACAATATGGTCGATCTGCTCTCAATCTTGGTCACATGACTCTGGACCCAGGCTTCAGAAGGGTCAACACAAAATGTCTTCCCTTTCTTTGTGGTGAAACTGCAACAGAGTCACAACACATTGTCACTCATGACATCCAGTCTATAATATGAATGCTCCATCTGGTCTAGTACAGTGTAGCCTAGATATAGCCTGGTTCCAGATGTGTTTGTGCTATCATGCCAACTCCTTGTCACTCCTGGTCATGTTAGGCATAACAAGGAGTTGACGTGATAGCACAAACAGATCTGGGAACAGGCTAGCCTAGATGTCCAGTTAACTTTAGACTATGCTTACTTACATCAGTGCTTTGCGAGGGCAGCTACTGGAGGTTGCTCTGAGAGAAACCACTTGTTTAAGAGGGATCCTCTGGGTGAAAGGCATACAGCATTCAGTTGCCGTTTCCAACTCAATGACAGCTGGAAACAAATGATCATAAACCACAGTTATCATGAAGATCTCCAGGAGTGTATCCAACAGCGTCTTACACAGCATGGCTACTCATCCACTCCCCAACACACACACACACACACACACACACACACACACACACACACACACACACACACACACACACACACACACACACACACACACACACACACACACACACACACCTGCAGACGTGGTATGGAGGGAGCAGAGCAGTCCCAGGAGGAGTAGAGCAGTCAGGGTCTTCATGGTTCAGAGATGGTTGAGATGCTGAAGATTGTGTTGTCTGAGATGGTCTCTGATGTTCTGGTCTCTGATGTTCTGGTCTCTGATGTTCTGGTCACTGATATTCTGGTCTCTGATGTTCTGGTCTCTGATTCTCTGGTCTCTGAAGCTCTGGTCTGGTTCTATGCCTGAGGTCTGATCTGACCTGTCTTTTATACAGAGAGCTGGTCCATCAGACCCATTGACAATTGAGGGGGGAAACTCCCCTCCAACCCTCATTCACTCTGAATATCTTTCTAAGAACCAACATTCTGTTCGTTAGGTTCCTCTTCCTCAATTCTCTGTACCTCTGTTTCCTCCAGTATGTTCAATAGGCTGCTATTTTCTGAAATACGCAGAATACATTTACTGGAGAATTGCAAATCAAAGGAAGGCTATTAAAGTGGACTGCATACTATGATACATTACATCAAATACAAGAACAATTAAGATTAAATTAAGTTCTCTACATCATAAGCAACTAGTTTTAATTAATACTTGAAATCAACTATGAATATTTCAACTTTTAAATACAGATGTTAGGATGTGTCCATGTTCATAAAAAACCTACATTGCTGTACTCACAAAGTAGCATACTGTAAACCGTTACATCCTAGTGAAATGAAATCATTGAATAGTTTTCTATCAATGATTCTAAGATTTAGTGTGGTGTGGTTTGTGTCTTCCCTCAGTTTGGAAGGTAGGTGGTTCGATCCCTGGTCGAGTCACAACAACAACAACAACAACAACAACAAATAATGGGACCCGATGCCTCTTTGCTTGGAACTCAGCATTAAAGTGGCATTCTGCAGTTGCTATATACTTTTTTGGACATATAAATAATGATTATATAGCCCATTGATTAATGAAGAATATAACTTATGAACGCTTCATCAGCAAACTTCAACTGCCGTACCCAATCAGAACCCAAAATATGAGCTTTTTTACTCCAATGTTTGTGAACAAAGTAAATGTAAACAACCACTGTTTAGCCTCTAAACATGTTAAAACTATAATGTTGAGATCATGGATGGTCAGTCCTTGCATTCATAGTTCTATCTATGAATTTGAGAGTGGTTACATTTGTCCAGACCAATCCCTAGCTTTTTACTGAAACAGGGGGAGGGAAATGTTTTGTTATTGTTTCAACTGCTGATTGTCTCTTTAAGGAGATGGGGTAAGGTCCTGCAATAGACTAACATCCTGTCCAGGGGGTGTACTTGTATCCTACATCAAGTAGTCTCATGCTACAGAAACAGGTTAACACACGCTACGGGCAGATTTGGCCCGGACAAGACTACTGTAGTCTCTGTAACTCTCCCTACACTCACACCAACTTCAATAGACTACTGTAGTCTGTAACTCTCCCAACACTCACACCAACTTCACTAGACTACTGTAGTCTCTGTAACTCTCCCCAACACTCACACCAACTTCCCTAGACTACTGTAGTCTCTGTAAATCTCCCCACACTCACACCAACTTCACTAGACTACTGTAGTCTCTGTAACTCTCCCAAACACTCACACCAACTTCACTAGACTACTGTAGTCTCTGTAACTCTCCCTACTCTCACACCAACTTCACTAGACTACTGTACTCTCTGTAACTCTCCCCACACTCACACCAACTTCACTAGACTACTGTAGTCTCTGTAACTCTCCCCACACTCTCCCCAACCTCACTAGACTGCTGTAGTCTCTATAACTCTCCTCACACTCACACCAACTTCACTAGACTACTGTAGTCTCTATAACTCTCCCCACTCTCACACCAACTTCACTAGACTACTGTAGTCTCTGTAACTCTCCCCACACTCACACCAACTTCACTAGACCACTGTATACTCTGTAACTCTCCCCACTATCACACCAACTTCACTAGACTACTGTAGTCTCTGTAACTCTCCCCACACTCACACCCACTTCACTAGACTACAGTAGTCTCTGTAACTCTCCCTACACTCACACCAACTTCACTAGACTACTGTAGTTTCTGTAACTCTCCCCACACTCACACCAACTTCACTAGACTACTGTAGTCTCTGTAACTCTCCGCACACTCACACCAACTTCACTAGACTACTGTATACTCTGTAACTCTCCCCACTCTCACACCAACTTCACTAGACTACTGTAATCTCCGTAACTCTCCCCACACTCACACCAACTTCACTAGACTACTGTATACTCTGTAACTCTCCCCACTCTCACACCAACTTCACTAGACTACTTTAGTCTCTGTAACTCTCCCCACTCACACAAACTTCACTAGACTACAGTAGTCTCTGTAACTCTCCCCACACTCACACCAACTTCACTAGACTACTGTAGTCTCTGTAACTCTCCCCACACTCACACCAACTTCAATAGACTACTGTAGTCTCTGTAACTCTCCCCACACTCACACCAACTTCCCTAGACTACTGTAGTCTCTGTAACTCTCCCTACACTCTCCCCAACTTCACTAGACTACTGTAGTCTCTGTAACTCTTCCAACACTCACACCAACTTCACTAGACTACTTTACTCTCTGTAACTCTCCCCACACTAACACCAACTTCACTAGACTACTTTACTCTCTGTAAATATCCCCACACTAACACCAACTTCACTAGACTACTGTAGTCTCTGTAAATCTCCCTACACTCACACCAACTTCACTAGACTACTTTACTCTCTGTACATCTCCCCACACTAACATCAACTTCACTAGACTACTGTGCTCTCTGTAAATCTCCCCACACTAACACCAACTTCACTAGACTACTGTACTCTCTGTAAGTCTCCCCACTCTCACACCATCTTCACTAGACTACTTTACTCAATGTAACTCTCCCCAACTATCACCAACTTCACTAGACTACTTTACTCTCTGTAATTCTCCCCACACTCACAACAACTTCACTAGACTACTGTACTCAATGTAACTCTCCCCACTCTCACACCAACTTTACTAGACTACTGTAGTCTCTGTAACTCTCCCTACACTCACACCAACTTCACTAGACTACTGTACTCTCTGTAACTATCGCTACACTCTCCCCAACCTCACTAGACTACTGTACTCTCTGTAACTCTCCCCACACTCTCCCCAACCTCACTAGACTGCTTTAGTCTCTATAACTCTCCCCACACTCACACCAACTTCACTAGACTACTGTAGTCTCTGTAACTCTCCCTACACTCACACCAACTTCACTAGACTACTGTAGTCTCTGTAACTCTCCCTACACTCACACCAACTTCACTAGACTACTTAAGTCTCTGTAACTCTCTGCACACTCACACCAACTTCACTAGACTACTGTAGTCTCTGTAAATCTCCCCACACTAACACCAACTTCACTAGACTACTTTACTCTCTGTAAATCTCCCCACACTAACACCAACTTCACTAGACTACTGTAGTCTCTGTAACTCTCCGCACACTCACACCAACTTCACTAGACTACTGTAGTCTCTGTAAATCTCCCCACACTAACACCAACTTCACTAGACTACTTTACTCTCTGTAAATCTCCCCACACTAACACCAACTTCACTAGACTACTTTACTCTCTGTAATTCTACCCACACTCACACCAACTTCAATAGACTACTGTACTCAATGTAACTCTCCCCACACTCACACCAATTTCACTAGACTACTGTAGTCTCTGTAACTCTCCCTACACTCACACCAACTTCACTAGACTACTGTAGTCTCTGTAACTCTCCCTACACTCACACCATCTTCACTAGACTACTGTGGTCTCTGTAACTCTCCGCACACTCACACCAACTTCACTAGACTACTGTAGTCTCTGTAACTCTCCGCACACTCACAGCAACTTCGCTAGACTACTGTAGTCTCTGTAAATCTCCCCACACTAACACCAACTTCGCTAGACTACTGTAGTCTCTGTAAATCTCCCCACACTAACACCAACTTCACTAGACTACTTTACTCTCTGTAAATCTCCCCACACTAACACCAACTTCACTAGACTACTTTACTCTCTGTAAATCTCCCCACACTAACATCAACTTCACTAGACTACTGTACTCTCTGTAAATCTCCCCACACTAACACCAACTTCACTAGACTACTTTACTCTCTGTAAATCTCCCCACACTAACATCAACTTCACTAGACTACTTTACTCTCTGTAAATCTCCCCACACTAACATCAACTTCACTAGACTACTGTACTCTCTGTAACTCTCCCCTCACTAACACCAACTTCACTAGACTACTGTACTCAATGTAACTCTCCCCACACTCACACCAACTTCACTAGACTACTGTAGTCTCTATAACTCTCCCAACACTCACACCAACTTCACTAGACTACTGTAGTCTCTATAACTCTCCCCACACTCACACCACTTCACTAAACTACTGTAGTCTCTGTAACTCTCCCCACACTCACACCAACTTCACTAGACTACTGTAGTCTCTGTAACTCTCCCCACACTCACACCAACTTCACTAGACTACTGTAGTCTCTATAACTCTCCCCACTCTCACACCAACTTCACTAGACTACTGTAGTCTCTATAACTCTCCCCACTCTCACACCAACTTCACTAGACTACTGTAGTCTCTGTAACTCTCCCAACACTCACACCAACTTCACTAGACTACTGTAGTCTCTGTAACTCTCCCAACACTCACACCAACTTCACTAGACTACTGTAGTCTCTCTAACTCTCCCAACACTCACACCAACTTCACTAGACTACTGTAGTCTCTGTAACTCTCCCAACACTCACACCAACTTCACACTCAGCAGAAACAGGCTTTAGCTGTATAATTGAAGAAATTCTAGAAAATGTTTCCATCATGTGCTGTTTTCAAAATGAGTTCAAAACTGATGACATAAGACTCCTTGTAGGCCTGTTATACAATCATACTGACTGACCCATCTGGATATACAATCATACTGACTGACCCATGGATCTCTATCTATATCATTAAATAGGGTTCAGTTGAAGATGCATATTTTGCTGACACAATCTCTGAACCAAGCATCCTGTTTCAGTTCAACTCAGAAAGACTCTCACTTCCCCATTCTGTCATTAGAACCTCGTCTGTTGCAAATTACTGCAGCTTTTCTAAGAACAAACATTGCTGCACTCTTCTCTCATTCTCTAAATGTTTGTAATAACTTGAAGCCAGAGTTCACAGTACTGCACAGAGTTACTGGTGAAAACAGGGAGGGACTGACAGTAACTGCACAGGCAAGCAAATGTCAAGTGAATTAATGAATGAATAAATAAATTAACAAATGAATGAATGTATGAATAAATGAGTTGAAACAAACTAAAGTGGTACCATTTGTGAAGTTACCACCCAGCAAACATGACCCCATGACCCCATGTGGGCACCGGCTAGTCCACACCAAGCCTCACATCAAGCCCACACCAGCCCAACGGGCTAGCCCACACAAAGCCCACATCAGCCCAACGGGCTAGCGCAAACCAAGCCCAAACCAAGTCCACACCAGCCCAACGGGCTAGCCAACACCAAGCCCATACCAGCCCAACGGGCAAGGCCACACCAAGTCCACATCAAGCCCACATCAGCCCAACGTGCTAGCCCACATCCCAGCTACTTCATAATGTTAAGGCGGGGGCACATTAGAACATTTTGGGGCATGGTTTGCACACAGTTCTTCTTCTCACCTGCCTTGGGGCCACTTGCCTTGGGGCCACCTGCCTTGGGGCCAACTGTCTTGGGGCCACCTGTCTTGGGGCCACCTGTCTTGGGGCCACTTGCCTTGGGGCCACCTGCCTTGGGGCCACCTGTCTTGGGGCCACCTGTCTTGGGGCCACTTGCCTTGGGTCCACCTGCCTTGGGTCCACCTGCCTTGGGTCCACCTGCCTTGGGGCCACCTGTCTTGGGGCAACCTGTCTTGGGGCCACCTGTCTTGGGGCCACCTGTCTTGGGACTACCTGCCTTGGGGCCACCAGTCTTGAGGACCAACGTGGAGCCAATGAGCAAAGGCAGGTTCACCGAATGTGGGCAGCCTGCAGGGACCAATATTGTAGCCCTAATTATTTATAATTCTTCTAAATAAAATTGACTTTTAATAACTGAATTGACTGGAAATAATACCCACTGTCTGTATGTGGATTTAATAAGCAGTAATATGTTTGAAGGATATATTTGATTTCTAAATTGGGGGGGGGCTGGGGGGGTTTTGTTGCACACACAGAGTCATTAAAGCAGAGGAAGAGGAAGATGGTGATTAGAGGTCTGGGTATGCTGGATCTCAGATAGACTACTGTGTGAGTACAGCAATTAAGTTATTTGTTTTTATCAACATGGACACATCCTAAAATCTGTATTTAAAAGTTGAAAGATACATAGTTGATTTCAAGTATTGCTTATAAACTAGTTGCTTATGATGTAGAGAACTTAATTTAATCTGAATTGTTCTTATATTTGATGTAATGTATCATAGTATGCAGTTCACTTTAATAGCCTTCCTTTGATATGCAATTCTCCAGTAAATGTATTCTGCGTATTTCAGAAAATAGCAGCCTATTGAACATACTGGTGGAAACAGAGGTACAGAGAATTGAGGAAGAGGAACCTAACGAACAGAATGTTGGTTCTTAGAAAGATATTCAGAGTGAATGAAGGTTGGAGGGGAGTTTCCACCGTCAATTGTCAATGGGTCTGATGGACCAGCTCTCTGTATAAAAGACAGGTCAGATCAGACCTCAGGCATAGAACCAGACCAGAGCATCAGAGACCAGAGAATCAGCTAGACCCCTGATACAGAACCAGACCAGAGCATCAGAGACCAGAACATCAGAGACCAGAGAATCAGAGACAGGAACATCAGTGACCAGAACATCAGAGACCAGAACATCAGAGACCAGAACATCAGTGACCATCTCAGACAACACAATCTTCAGCATCTCAACCATCTCTGAACCATGAAGACCCTGACTGCTCTACTCCTCCTGGGACTGCTCTGCTCCCTCCATACCACGTCTGCAGGTGTGTGTGTGTGTGTGTGTGTGTGTGTGTGTGTGTGTGTGTGTGTGTGTGTGTGTGTGTGTGTGTGTGTGTGTGTGTGTGTGTGTGTGTGTGTGTGTGTGTGTGTGTGTGTGTGTGTGTGTGTGTGTGTGTGTGTGTGTGTGTGTGTGTACAGTGTGTGTATGTACAGTGTGTATATGAGTGCATAGGAAGAAGCACCATGTGTTGACCAGTGAGTGTGATCGTCCTTTGTTTCCAGCTGTCATGGGGATTGAAGCAATAACTGCCAGAAATTGCTGTGTGAAGTTCCACCCCAGGAGGCTCCCTCTTGATGCAATGGTGTCAGTTTATAAGACCTCTAGTAGCTGCCCTCGCAAAGCACTGGTGTAAGTTAACCACAATGCACACACACACACACACACACACACACACACACACACAGAGATTTCTAAAGGCATAACATGTTCTATACCGTTTGTGGACGGGTCCAAATCTGTTGCTAGGGATGCATGGTTACAACCTCCGATACATAGAGACCCTTTACTTCACTGGACTGTAGTGGTGATAGCGTAGGATCACTAAGGCTGTCAGAGTTCATCAGTTAACTAAAGGTCACTTTCTGTCATTTTACTGCACTATTGTTATTTAATTGTGATTAATCGCATTGTCTGAAAGCATTCCAAATATACGGAAAACATTAAAAATATATCATCTATAGAGCTAAAAGGACAATGAGATGTCAAAACAAGTTGACGTTGAGGTTATTAAAGAATGTGTGTTTTATCAATTTACCAGAATTTGCTAACAGTTACTTTGGAAAAAATCAAGACGTCAATGTTCTTGTAATGATTTTTGTATTTAAAAAAATCTTAAATTACAGCTCCATTTGAGCAAATTCTGAATCTGGATGTCATGAGTGACAATGTGTTGTGACTCTGTTGCAGTTTCACCACAAAGAAAGGGAAGACATTTTGTGTTGACCCTTCTGAAGCCTGGGTCCAGAGTCATGTGACCAAGATTGAGAGCAGATCGACCACTGCCAAGACGACGATGATGTCATCAACCACCGCCACCACCAGCTAACTGCCATAACTGTCAGATCTGTCAAGAAAATAGAATATCATATTTTTGTTGTACATAGAATAATATTATTTTATTCTTATTTATTGACCATAGTGTAAATAGTGTAAAATTACTGTGTATTTTGAAATTATTATTTTTTGTCAACAAATTCATATGTTTGTTTCAGCAATAAAGCTAAATACGTTCCACATTTTAATAACTAAGTTAATTGTGTTCTTATTGTGGTACTCATACTTTGATTAAAAAAAGCTTCACATTTGTGAGGGAGAGTTTTTCACAACTACTTGAGGCATGGAGCCAGTTACATGGACAGATATCAACTATTTCCATAAACTAGCAACCAGCAGATTCAGCATTTTGGTTGTTTCTTATTTCAGAAAACAATTCATGTGTTACATTTACATTTTAGTCATTTAGCAGACGCTCTTATCCAGAGCGACTTACAGGAGCAATTAGGGTTAAGTGCCCTTGCTCAAGGGCACATCGACAGATTTTTCACCTAGTCGGCTCGGGGATTAGAACCAGCGACCTTTTGGTTACTGGCACAACGCTCTTAACCACTAAGCTACCTGCCGCCCCTGTTACAACTCACAGAACTGCATAGAACTCTGCTTCCGAGAGAACAGAGGTCAACAGTCAGCAACACAGAAACAGAATAAACTGTTCAACTGTTTTTTTTTATTTATTACATTTTACACACTATGGAGGTCGAAATAACACTCTGAAATTGTGATAATGCCCTTTTTAGAGTAAGCTTTTTGTAGAAGAAAAAAAGTGCCTCGAATTTCAGTCTGTTCAGGTGGGATGGAGTTATTGGCCCACAGCATGACATCACAATCTGATCTGATTATTATGACCAATGACCAGTCGTCTTTTATTTGCATATGTATCCTACTTTGAAGGGGTTAAGCAGGGTAGGCTGCAGAGTCTAGACCAGGGTTCTTCAATTCCGGTCCTGGAGGGCCGAAACACCTCTGTTTTTCATCCTCTCCTTCTTAATCAGGGGCTAATTCAGACCTGGGACACCAGGTGAGTGCAATTAACTACCAGGTAGAAATAAAAAACCAGAAGTGTTTCGGCCCTCCAGGACCGGAATGGAAGAACCCTGATCTAGAGGATCCTATCCACCACTGTATTACAATGTGTATCGGCACAGCCACACAATCAGACTGAGCATTTCAATGGCAAAAAGGAGGCTCGGGAAAATAAATGATACAAAATATATATTTCAAGTTATTTTCATGAAATAAACACACAGTGATTTATTAGACATAATGTTATTTAAACGTTGAATTAAAAAGACTGGGGGCATTACTGAAGGGCTTTCTGAGGAGTTTAACCACAGGACCTTACAGTGCCTTCGGAAAGTATTCAGACCCCTTGACTTTTTACACATTTTGTTACGTTACAGCCTTATTCTAAAATGGATTAAATTGTTTTTTTTTCTCCTCATCAATCTACACACAATACCCCTTAATGACAAAGCAAGAAAAAGGTTTTTAGAAATGTTTAGTAATTTATTACAAATAAAAAACTGAAATATGACATTTACATAAGTATTCAGACCCTTTACTCAGTACTTTGTTGAAGCACCTTTGGCAGTGATTACAGCATCGAGTATTCTTGGGTGTGACGTTACAAGCTTGGCACACCTGTATTTGGGGAGTTTCTCCCGTTCTTCTCTGCAGATCCTCTCAAGCTCTGTCAGGTTGGATGGGGAGCGTTGCTGCACAGCTATTTTCAGGTCCTCCAGAGATGTTCAATCAGGTTTAAGTCCGGGCTCTGGCTGGGCCACTCAAGGAATTCAGAGACTTGTCCCGAAGCCACTCCTGTGTTGTCTTGGCTGTGTGCTTAGGGTCGTTGTCCTGTTGGAAGGTGAACCTTTGCCCCATTCTGAGGTCCTGAGCGCTCTGGAGCAGGTTATCATGAAGGATCTCTCTGTACTTTGCTCCATTCATCTTTGCCTCGATCCTGACTAGTCTCCCAGTCCCTGCCGCTGAAAAACATCCCCACAGCATGATGCTGCCACCACCATGCTTCAATCTTGGTTTCATCAGACCAGAGAATCTTGTTTCTCATGGTCTGAGAGTCTTTAGGTGCCTTTTAGCAAACTCCAAATGCCTTTTGCTGAGGAGTGGCTTCCGTCTGGCCACTCTACCATAAAGGCCTGATTGGTGGAGTGCTGCAGAGATGGTTGTCCTTCTGGAAGGTTCTCCCATCTAGACAGAGGAACTCTAGAGCTCTGTCAGAGTGACTATCGGGTTCTTGGTCACCTCCCTGACCAAGGCCCTTCTCCCCCGATTGCTCAGTTTGGACGGGCGGCCAGCTTTAGGAAGAGTCTTAGTGGTTCCAAACTTCTTCCATTTAAGAATGATGGAGGCTACTGTGTTATTGGGGACCTTCAATGCTGCAGAAATGTTTTGGTACCCTTCCCCAGAACTGTGCATCGACACAATCCTGTCTCTGAGCTCTACGGACAATTCCTTTGAACTCATGGCTTGGTTTTTGGGCAGACATGCACTGTCAACTGTGGGACCTTATATAGACAGGTGTGTGCCTTTCCAAATCATGTACAATCAATTGAATTTACCACAGGTGGACTCCAATCAAGTTGTAGAAACATCTCAAGGATGAGCAATGGAAACAGGATGCACCTGAGCTCAATTTCTAGTCTCATAGCAAAGGGTCTGAATACTTATGTAAATAAGGTATTTCTGTTTTTTGTTTGTTAATAAATGTGCAAAACATTTCTAAAAACCTGTTTTTGATTTGTCATTATGGGGTATTGTGTGAGGATTTGTATTTATTTAATCAATTTTAGAGTAAGGCTGTAACATAACAAAATGTGGGAAAAGTTAAGGGGTCTGAATAATTTACGAAGGCACTGTATGTACATCTCAATGTATTGATCTCACTATCAGGCTCTAACCGTTATAATTATACGGGGCTTATGTTAACCTCGGGGAATGTCGGCTACGTGCTCCTCACTGCTCCGTTGCCTCCGAGAGATGCCACGTGCGTAAGGACGCAGGATAGCGGCACGCACTGCGCATGGCTCGCTGGCTAGTTCATCAACGGTGCCACCGCGTCATATCTTCCAACACAGTCCGAACTTCCTCGCATGCCTCTCCGGGCGGCCCATCCACTATAGCTGCTCATATCCACCGGAAACCTTCCCGCCGCTCATTGTGGAGAGCTCTAGCAGAGCTGGGCGTCATGAATTAAAGAAAAGCCTGCGTTTACAAATCTGATCACCAAACCCGGCTGCAAGGTAAAACACATTTATGACTACGATTATTTGAGTTTTGGTTATTGTCTTGCTCATCCTCGATTTATTATCTGATTCTAAAGATCAGATCAGAAGAAAACTACACATGTTGAGAAAACCGTTCTTTTCTCGATTCATCCTTTACTGTCATTGAAAACAATATATTGACACTTATGGCTATTGACATGGCTATAATAATAACACAGTGTCATAATAACGGTTTGTTGTAGGCTACAATATAGCACAACGAGTATTTTCCCCATTACATTACGCCCATGTCAGAATAACGGAGAGATATCCTGCTAATTTGTATGCAATACACTTTGGTGGTCCAAATGGATATAAAACCTCAATCCAATACACTGCAGAAGTCGCGCCTGCCGTGTGTAAATATAGGCTAAATATGTAGGCTAGACATCTATATGATTCGGATCTTTGTTCTTGTTTGAAGTCAATACTAGTCCCATATATGGGATGGCCAGAGCCCGTCCCGACCACCTCGTTTCGAATTCAGCAGCACAGAAACCCCGCCCCGACGGAGTCCTCTCTATGTTGCAGGCAGGCGGATTCAAAATCGGAGGTTTACTTGCATAATCAGATAATCAGACAGGGACATTTGCGTGCCCCTGTCCATAAAGCCACTAGGCCAGTAATGGGTCCATGGAATCCAGTTAAAGCAGTGGCACAAATGTTTTTGAACTTGTTGTCACCTATTCCTGACACAAGCACTGACTGCATAAAAGAGTCATAACAATCAATGGGTTATTTGTGACAGACCAAAAGCTGACCATCTTGTGTTTGCAGTGTGGTGTGGTTGGACCAGCGGTGATGGTTTTGGACCCAGGTGAGGACTGTATGGATCGGACAGATGTCCAGGGGGTCAGAGGGAGCAGCAGCACCACAGACCTGACAGGGCCAGAACCAAGACCGGATCCTCGCAAAACCACCACAAGCGACAGCACCAGACTAGAAAACACCAGACCAGATGCCCCCAAAACCACCACCAACACAACTAGAAAAGAAGAGACCAGACCTGACACTACCAAAACCATTAACACCACCACCACTAGAACAGAAGGCACCAGAGCAGACCCTCCCAAAACCACAGAAGAACCAACACCGGACCCTCCCAAAACCACCACCAGCACCTGGCTCCGTGCCAGGACGAGCAGTGTCACCAAGAGGGAGCGGCTATCCAACTCCCACAATGGACCCCAGCCTCAACCTCAGTTGTTGGGGGCCAATGTCGGCCTTACCCCCAGCCCTAGTGCCAGTGCTTGCTCCTCGACCGACTCCTCTCACCCAGACTCGCCATATGATGGACCGGTGGTCTCTCTGCGGCGGGACGTCACCATGGCAACGGCCTCGTCTCGGAACAAGGTGGCGACCAGGCCCCCACTCCGCCGGCCCCTCAGCCTGGACGTGACGCCCCTGCGTCTCCGTGGCTCTGAGCCCGTGCTGGACCGCAGGGTCCTGCAGCCCCCCTGGCGCAGCGGTGGTGGTCCCTCCTCTGCCTCCTCGCCCCCAGCCCGCTCCCTCACCAGCCCCAGCCTGGGCCCCAGAGGCTGGATGCGCCGCAGCGAGAGCACCTGTACCGTCAACAACTCCTCAATGGGCCTCCGGGCCACCAGGGGGCGTATGCGGCCAGCCACCTCCCTTCCCCACATTGCCCGGGGGTTTGGAGGGGCCTCCACGCTGCCCTTGCCTTCCACGCCGCGGGGCCCCTGTCTCCTTGTGGCCCTCAGACCCGTTAACCTAGACCAGGAGAGGCAGGCCTTCTTCCAGTCTGACTATAAATACGACCCACAGTTTGAGTACTCGACCCCGGAGCCCAGTACTGTGCTGGAGAAATACAGAGAGGGATCTGGCCTCTTCCTCACACAGGTAGGTCTCTCTGTCTGGCAAAGATATTAGATGATAGGAAGATAACCCACTCTGGGGATTTCTGCATGTTTAGTTATTATGTTCATTTTGTGGCAAATTAACTTGAAACTTGAAATGTCATTGCTTGCTCTTCAGGTCCTGAAATCGTTGTTTGCTCTTCCTGGGCGTTTCTCTCTCTCTCTCTCTCTCTCTCTCTCTCTCTCTCTCTCTCTCTCTCTCTCTCTCTCTCTCTCTCTCTCTCTCTCTCTCTCTCTCTCTCTCTCTCTCTCTCTCTCTCTCTCTCTCTCTCTCTCTCTCTCTCTCTCTCTCTCTCTCTCTCTCTCTCTCTCTCTCTCTCTCTCTCTCTCTCTCTCTCTCTCTCTCTCTCTCTCTCTCTCTCTCTCTCTCTCTCTCTCTCTCTCTCTCTCTCTCTCTCTCTCTCTCTCTCTCTCTCTCTCTCTCTCTAGGTGCTTCTCTCTCTAACGCTCTCTCTCATTCTCTCTCTTTCCCTCCTCTGTCTCTCTGGGTTGATCTCTCTCTCTCTCTCTAGGCTGTTGGGATTATGGAGTGTATTCTGAGGAAGTTTGGTAACTATGAGAACTTTGAGGAGGTGACGGGAGGAAGTATTTTACCGAAGAGTAGAGTCTGGGCTGCTGCACGCAAGTACCTGCAGAAGGAGAACTGTGTAGGAGAGGTGAGTGAGTAGTGTGTTTGAGGGTTGGTGTGTTATGGGTAGTGTGTTTGAGGGTTGGTGTGTTATGGGTAGTGTGTTTGTGGGTTGGTGTGTTATGGGTAGTGTGTTTGTGGGTTGGTGTGTTATGGGTAGTGTGTTTGAGGGTTGGTGTGTTATGGGTAGTGTGTTTGAGGGTTGGTGTGTTATGGGTAGTGTGTTTGTGGGTTGGTGTGTTATGGGTAGTGTGTTTGTGGGTTGGTGTGTTACGTGTAATGCAGTGGAGGCTGCTGAGGGGAGGACGGCTCATAATAATGGTTGGATTGGAGTGAATGGAATGGCATCAAACCATGTGTTTGATGTATTTGATACCATTCCACCGATTCCTCTCAAGCCATTACCACGAGCCCGTCCTCCCAAATTAAGGTGCCACCAAACTCCTGTGGTGTAGTGTGTTTGAAGGTTAGTGTGTTAACAAGATGTCTTTGTGTAATGATGATGATAACCTTGTCTAGAGGGTTGTGGTCTGTGTGATGATGATGATAACCTTGTCTAGAGGGTGGTGGTCTGTGTGATGATGATGATAACCTTGTCTAGAGGGTGGTGGTCTGTGTGATGATGATGATAACCTTGTCTAGAGGGTGGTGGTCTGTGTGATGATGATGATAACCTTGTCTAGAGGGTGGTGGTCTGTATGATGATGATGATAACCTTGTCTAGAGGGTGGTGTGTCTGTATGATGATGATGATAACCTTGTCTAGAGGGTGGTGGTCTGTATGATGATGATGATAACCTTGTCTAGAGGGTGGTGGTCTGTATGATGATGATGATAACCTTGTCTAGAGGGTGGTGGTCTGTGTGATGATGATGATAACCTTATCTAGAGGGTGGTGGTCTGTGTGATGATGATGATAACCTTGTCTAAAGGGTGGTGGTCTGTGTGATGATGATGATAACCTTGTCTAGAGGGTGGTGTGTCTGTATGATGATGATGATGATGATGATGATGGTAATGATGATAACCTTATCTAGAGGGTGGTGTGTCTGTATGATGATGATGATGATGATGATGATGGTAATGATGATGACCTGGTCTAGGTGGTGGTGTGTCTGTATGATGATGATGATAACCTTGTCTAGAGGGTGGTGGTCTGTATGATGATGATGATAACCTTGTCTAGAGGGTGGTGGTCTGTATGATGATGATGATAACCTTGTCTAGAGGGTTGTGGTCTGTGTGATGATGATGATAACCTTATCTAGAGGGTGGTGGTCTGTGTGATGATGATGATAACCTTGTCTAGAGGGTGGTGGTCTGTGTGATGATGATGATAACCTTATCTAGAGGGTGGTGTGTCTGTATGATGATGATGATGATGATGATGATGGTAATGATGATGACCTGGTCTAGGTGGTGGTGTGTCTGTATGATGATGATGATAACCTTGTCTAGAGGGTGGTGGTCTGTATGATGATGATGATAACCTTGTCTAGAGGGTGGTGGTCTGTATGATGATGATGATAACCTTGTCTAGAGGGTGGTGGTCTGTGTGATGATGATGATAACCTTATCTAGAGGGTGGTGGTCTGTGTGATGATGATGATAACCTTGTCTAGAGGGTGGTGGTCTGTGTGATGATGATGATAACCTTATCTAGAGGGTGGTGTATCTGTATGATGATGATGATGATGATGATGATGGTAATGATGATGACCTGGTCTAGGTGGTGGTGTGTCTGTATGATGATGATGATAACCTTGTCTAGAGGGTGGTGGTCTGTATGATGATGATGATGATGATAACCTTGTCTAGAGGGTGGTGGTCTGTATGATGATGATGATAACCTTATCTAGAGGGTGGTGTGTCTGTATGATGATGATGATGATGATGATGGTAATGATGATGACCTCGTCTAGGTGGTGGTGTGTCTGTATGATGATGATGATGATGATGATGATGATGATGATGATGATGATGGTAATGATGATGACCTGGTCTAGGTGGTGGTGTGTCTGTCTGAGGAGCTGCTGTCGCAGGCTGTGATGATGGTGGAGAGTTGTCGTCCCACTCTGACCATCAACCTGTCTGGAGCACGACAACACTGGCTGGAGGGCATGTTCAGGCATGAGATAGGTACACTACACTGGCTGGAGGGCATGTTCAGGCATGAGATAGGTACACTACACTGGCTGGAGGGCATGTTCAGGCATGAGATAGGTACACTACACTGGCTGGAGGGCATGTTCAGGCATGAGATAGGTACACTACACTGACGGTACCATACAGCATGTTGTCACCGTGTGGGGGATCTGGGATGTGTTTATCACTGACGGTACCATACAGCATGTTGTCACCGTGTGGGGGATCTGGGATGTGTTTATCACTGACGGTACCATACAGCATGTTGTCACCGTGTGGGGGATCTGGGATGTGTTTATCACTGACGGTACCATACAGCATGTTGTCACCGTGTGGGGGATCTGGGATGTGTTTATCACTGACTGTACCATACAGCATGTTGTCACCGTGTGGGGGATCTGGGATGTGTTTATCACTGACTGTACCATACAGCATGTTGTCACCGTGTGGGGGATTTGGGTTGTGTTTATCACTGACGGTACCATACAGCATGTTGTCACCGTGTGGGGGATCTGGGATGTGTTTATCACTGACTGTACCATACAGCATGTTGTCACCGTGTGGGGGATCTGGGATGTGTTTATCACTGACGGTACCATACAGCATGTTGTCACCGTGTGGGGGATCTGGGATGTGTTTATCACTGACGGTACCATACAGCATGTTGTCACCGTGTGGGGGATCTGGGATGTGTTTATCACTGACTGTACCATACAGCATGTTGTCACCGTGTGGGGGATCTGGGATGTGTTTATCACTGACGGTACCATACAGCATGTTGTCACCGTGTGGGGGATCTGGGATGTGTTTATCACTGACGGTACCATACAGCATGTTGTCACCGTGTGGGGGATCTGGGATGTGTTTATCACTGACGGTACCATACAGCATGTTGTCACCGTGTGGGGGATCTGGGATGTGTTTATCACTGACGGTACCATACAGCATGTTGTCACCGTGTGGGGGATCTGGGATGTGTTTATCACTGACGGTACCATACAGCATGTTGTCACCGTGTGGGGGATCTGGGATGTGTTTATCACTGACGGTACCATACAGCATGTTGTCACTGTGTGGGGGATCTGGGATGTGTTTATCACTGACTGTACCATACAGCATGTTGTCACCGTGTGGGGGATTTGGGTTGTGTTTATCACTGACGGTACCATACTGCATGTTGTCACTGTGTGGGGGATCTGGGATGTGTTTATCACTGACTGTACCATACAGCATGTTGTCACCGTGTGGGGGATTTGGGTTGTGTTTATCATCCTCACAGCATCATAAATTAGTTATGAGTTATCATTTCTGAGTTCTACGCAAACACAACTCAGTATTTGTGTTGAATTTGTTCACCAGCCATGTCCACTACAGAAGCCAAGTAAGGCTAGTCTAAAATGAACCATCCTTCATCTCTCTCTCCCTATCAGGTATACACTGCCTCAATACCTTCCTGTTATTCCATCTCTTTCTCAGGCAAACATTACCTGAAATAAACCTTCTTCCAGCTCTGTCACACACAACCTTAATACAATTCCATGATTTTCATCGCTCTCTCTCTCAAACATTACCTGAAATAAATCTACTTCCATCTCTCATCTCTACACCCCCATGTTATTCCATCTCTCCCTCCCAGGAACCCACTACCTTCGGGGTGTGAACAACAACCTGCAGTCCTGGTCCACTTCCGCAGGCAGGAAGCAGTATGGCCTGAAACCGGCCAATCCCACGGAAGAGGGCCTGGCAAGCCTGCACAGTGTGTTGCTACGGAAACAGCCCTACCTGTGGCGCGCCGCTCTGCTCTACTATACGGTGTACCACGCCGCCAGGATGAGCTTCAGCCAGCTCTTCAGCCACATCGCTCAGTTCGTCCAGGATCCCGCGGTGCGCTGGGAGTACTGCCTCAGAGCCAAGAGGGGACAGACGGACACCTCGCAGCCTGGTGGGGGACAGTGTGTGTGTGAATGTTAGGGAATAGGGTGCCATTTGGGCCACGGTCTGTTTACGTCTACATTTCCCTCTTCCTCATGTCTGTCCGTTGCAGCATCACCATGGGACAGCTGTACGAGAAGGAGAAGGACGAGGACGGCTTTTTATACGTGGCGTACAGCGGAGAGAACACCTTCGGTGTCTAGACCCACCTTCATCATCATCATCATCATCAGCCTTACTTACGACAGAATACAACACCCTGGCCACACCCCACCCACCCACCACCCCAACCCTAACTCACACCCCACCCCTGGGAGAAGCCCTGGGAAACCCCAGAGAAATGAAGTGAAATAAAGAGATTAAGAGAGTGATCAGTTGAGTGAAATGAGTGTCACCAGTCTGTCTAATCTATTCCTGCCCATGTTGTATCAATGCTGTTTACATTCATTTATTAATATGTTTATTATTATTTTTGAAGTTATGTATAGTGATAAAAATAGGAATGACTGTTTTGTTTGTTTGATGTTTTGTGCTTTACTTTAGTTTAGGTGCTTGGAGGTTGTTTTTTTCATTCGCGAAATTATATTTTTGTTTGAAGTTTCACTTTCAGTTTGACTGTTATCCTTGAAGATTTATATTTCAAATAATTTTAACTATTTGAACGGTAAGGTAGCTGGATGACCTAACCAATAAAAAATGTGAATAATCCTTGTGTTTTTATTGACCTATACCAGGGTTCTTCCACTTCGGTCCTGGAGATTTTTGATCCAGCCCTAAAGTAACACAGACTGTTATTACAGCATTATACCAGTTCATAAAGTAACACACAGACTATGTTATTACAGCATTATACCAGTTCATAAAGTAACACAGACTGTTATTACAGCATTATACCAGTTCATAAAGTAACACACAGACTGTTATTACAGCATTATACCAGTTCATAAAGTAACACAGACTGTTATTACAGCATTATACCAGTTCATAAAGTAACACACAGACTGTTATTACAGCATTATACCAGTTCATAAAGTAACACACAGACTATGTTATTACAGCATTATACCAGTTCATAAAGTAACACACAGACTGTTATTACAGCATTATACCAGTTCATAAAGTAACACAGACTATGTTATTACAGCATTATACCAGTTCATAAAGTAACACACAGACTGTTATTACAGCATTATACCAGTTCATAAAGTAACACACAGACTGTTATTACAGCATTATACCAGTTCATAAAGTAACACAGACTGTTATTACAGCATTATACCAGTTCATAAAGTAACACACAGACTGTTATTACAGCATTATACCAGTTCATAAAGTAACACACAGACTGTTATTACAGCATTATACCAGTTCATAAAGTAACACACAGACTGTTATTACAGCATTATACCAGGTCATAAAGTAACAGACTGTTATTACTGCATTATACCAGTTCATAAAGTAACACACAGACTGTTATTACAGCATTATACCAGTTCATAAAGTAACACAGACTGTTATTACAGCATTATACCAGTTCATAAAGTAACACACAGACTGTTATTACAGCATTATACCAGTTCATAAAGTAACACACAGACTGTTATTACAGCATTATACCAGTTCATAAAGTAACACAGACTATGTTATTACAGCATTATACCAGTTCATAAAGTAACACAGACTGTTATTACAGCATTATACCAGTTCATAAAGTAACACACAGACTGTTATTACAGCATTATACCAGTTCATAAAGTAACACACAGACTGTTATTACAGCATTATACCAGTTCATAAAGTAACACAGACTGTTATTACAGCATTATACCAGTTCATAAAGTAACACACAGACTGTTATTACAGCATTATACCAGTTCATAAAGTAACACACAGACTGTTATTACAGCATTATACCAGTTCATAAAGTAACACACAGACTGTTATTACAGCATTATACCAGTTCATAAAGTAACACAGACTGTTATTACAGCATTATACCAGTTCATAAAGTAACACACAGACTGTTATTACAGCATTATACCAGTTCATAAAGTAACACACAGACTGTTATTACAGCATTATACCAGTTCATAAAGTAACACACAGACTGTTATTACAGCATTATACCAGTTCATAAAGTAACAGACTGTTATTACAGCATTATACCAGTTCATAAAGTAACACACAGACTGTTATTACAGCATTATACCAGTTCATAAAGTAACACACAGACTGTTATTACAGCATTATACCAGTTCATAAAGTAACACACAGACTGTTATTACAGCATTATACCAGTTCATAAAGTAACAGACTGTTATTACAGCATTATACCAGTTCATAAAGTAACACACAGACTGTTATTACAGCATTATACCAGTTCATAAAGTAACACACAGACTGTTATTACAGCATTATACCAGTTCATAAAGTAACACACAGACTGTTATTACAGCATTATACCAGTTCATAAAGTAACACACAGACTGTTATTACAGCATTATACCAGTTCATAAAGTAACAGACTGTTATTACAGCATTATACCAGTTCATAAAGTAACACAGACTGTTATTACAGCATTATACCAGTTCATAAAGTAACACACAGACTGTTATTACAGCATTATACCAGTTCATAAAGTAACACACAGACTGTTATTACAGCATTATACCAGTTCATAAAGTAACAGACTGTTATTACAGCATTATACCAGTTCATAAAGTAACAGACTGTTATTACAGCATTATACCAGTTCATAAAGTAACAGACTGTTATTACAGCATTATACCAGTTCATAAAGTAACACACAGACTGTTATTACAGCATTATACCAGTTCATAAAGTAACACACAGACTGTTATTACAGCATTATACCAGTTCATAAAGTAACAGACTGTTATTACAGCATTATACCAGTTCATAAAGTAACAGACTGTTATTACAGCATTATACCAGTTCATAAAGTAACACACAGACTGTTATTACAGCATTATACCAGTTCATAAAGTAACACACAGACTGTTATTACAGCATTATACCAGTTCATAAAGTAACACAGACTGTTATTACAGCATTATACCAGTTCATAAAGTAACACACAGACTGTTATTACAGCATTATACCAGTTCATAAAGTAACACAGACTGTTATTACAGCATTATACCAGTTCATAAAGTAACACACAGACTGTTATTACAGCATTATACCAGTTCATAAAGTAACACAGACTGTTATTACAGCATTATACCAGTTCATAAAGTAACACACAGACTGTTATTACAGCATTATACCAGTTCATAAAGTAACACAGACTGTTATTACAGCATTATACCAGTTCATAAAGTAACACACAGACTGTTATTACAGCATTATACCAGTTCATAAAGTAACAGACTGTTATTACAGCATTATACCAGTTCATAAAGTAACATACTGTTATTACAGCATTATACCAGTTCATAAAGTAACACACAGACTGTTATTACAGCATTATACCAGTTCATAAAGTAACACAGACTGTTATTACAGCATTATACCAGTTCATAAAGTAACACACAGACTGTTATTACAGCATTATACCAGTTCATAAAGTAAGACACAGACTGTTATTACAGCATTATACCAGTTCATAAAGTAACACACAGACTGTTATTACAGCATTATACCAGTTCATAAAGTAACACACAGACTGTTATTACAGCATTATACCAGTTCATAAAGTAACACACAGACTGTTATTACAGCATTATACCAGTTCATAAAGTAACACACAGACTGTTATTACAGCATTATACCAGTTCATAAAGTAACACAGACTGTTATTACAGCATTATACCAGTTCATAAAGTAACACACAGACTGTTATTACAGCATTATACCAGTTCATAAAGTAACACAGACTGTTATTACAGCATTATACCAGTTCATAAAGTAACACACAGACTGTTATTACAGCATTATACCAGTTCATAAAGTAACACACAGACTGTTATTACAGCATTATACCAGTTCATAAAGTAACACACAGACTGTTATTACAGCATTATACCAGTTCATAAAGTAACACAGACTGTTATTACAGCATTATACCAGTTCATAAAGTAACAGACAGACTGTTATTACAGCATTATACCAGTTCATAAAGTAACACACAGACTGTTATTACAGCATTATACCAGTTCATAAAGTAACACACAGACTGTTATTACAGCATTATACCAGTTCATAAAGTAACACAGACTGTTATTACAGCATTATACCAGTTCATAAAGTAACACACAGACTGTTATTACAGCATTATACCAGTTCATAAAGTAACACACAGACTGTTATTACAGCATTATACCAGTTCATAAAGTAACACACAGACTGTTATTACAGCATTATACCAGTTCATAAAGTAACACACAGACTGTTATTACAGCATTATACCAGTTCATAAAGTAACACACAGACTATTATTACAGCATTATACCAGTTCATAAAGTAACACACAGACTGTTATTACAGCATTATACCAGTTCATAAAGTAACACAGACTGTTATTACAGCATTATACCAGTTCATAAAGTAACACACAGACTGTTATTACAGCATTATACCAGTTCATAAAGTAACACACAGACTGTTATTACAGCATTATACCAGTTCATAAAGTAACACAGACTGTTATTACAGCATTATACCAGTTCATAAAGTAACAGACAGACTGTTATTACAGCATTATACCAGTTCATAAAGTAACACACAGACTGTTATTACAGCATTATACCAGTTCATAAAGTAACACACAGACTGTTATTACAGCATTATACCAGTTCATAAAGTAACACACAGACTGTTATTACAGCATTATACCAGTTCATAAAGTAACACACAGACTGTTATTACAGCATTATACCAGTTCATAAAGTAACACACAGACTGTTATTACAGCATTATACCAGTTCATAAAGTAACACACAGACTGTTATTACAGCATTATACCAGTTCATAAAGTAACACACAGACTGTTATTACAGCATTATACCAGTTCATAAAGTAACACACAGACTGTTATTACAGCATTATACCAGTTCATAAAGTAACAGACTGTTATTACAGCATTATACCAGTTCATAAAGTAACACACAGACTGTTATTACAGCATTATACCAGTTCATAAAGTAACACAGACTGTTATTACAGCATTATACCAGTTCATAAAGTAACAGACTGTTATTACAGCATTATACCAGTTCATAAAGTAACACACAGACTGTTATTACAGCATTATACCAGTTCATAAAGTAACACAGACTGTTATTACAGCATTATACCAGTTCATAAAGTAACACACAGACTGTTATTACAGCATTATACCAGTTCATAAAGTAACACACAGACTGTTATTACAGCATTATACCAGTTCATAAAGTAACACACAGACTGTTATTACAGCATTATACCAGTTCATAAAGTAACAGACAGACTGTTATTACAGCATTATACCAGTTCATAAAGTAACACAGACTGTTATTACAGCATTATACCAGTTCATAAAGTAACACACAGACTGTTATTACAGCATTATACCAGTTCATAAAGTAACACACAGACTGTTATTACAGCATTATACCAGTTCATAAAGTAACACACAGACTGTTATTACAGCATTATACCAGTTCATAAAGTAACACAGACTGTTATTACAGCATTATACCAGTTCATAAAGTAACACACAGACTGTTATTACAGCATTATACCAGTTCATAAAGTAACAGACTGTTATTACAGCATTATACCAGTTCATAAAGTAACACAGACTGTTATTACAGCATTATACCAGTTCATAAAGTAACACACAGACTGTTATTACAGCATTATACCAGTTCATAAAGTAACACACAGACTGTTATTACAGCATTATACCAGTTCATAAAGTAACACACAGACTGTTATTACAGCATTATACCAGTTCATAAAGTAACAGACTGTTATTACAGCATTATACCAGTTCATAAAGTAACACACAGACTGTTATTACAGCATTATACCAGTTCATAAAGTAACACACAGACTGTTATTACAGCATTATACCAGTTCATAAAGTAACACACAGACTGTTATTACAGCATTATACCAGTTCATAAAGTAACACAGACTGTTATTACAGCATTATACCAGTTCATAAAGTAACACACAGACTGTTATTACAGCATTATACCAGTTCATATAGTAACAGACTGTTATTACAGCATTATACCAGTTCATAAAGTAACAGACTGTTATTACAGCATTATACCAGTTCATAAAGTAACAGACTGTTATTACAGCATTATACCAGTTCATAAAGTAACACACAGACTGTTATTACAGCATTATACCAGTTCATAAAGTAACACACAGACTGTTATTACAGCATTATACCAGTTCATAAAGTAACACACAGACTGTTATTACAGCATTATACCAGTTCATAAAGTAACAGACTGTTATTACAGCATTATACCAGTTCATAAAGTAACACACAGACTGTTATTACAGCATTATACCAGTTCATAAAGTAACACACAGACTGTCATTACAGCATTATACCAGTTCATAAAGTAACACACAGACTGTTATTACAGCATTATACCAGTTCATAAAGTAACAGACTGTTATTACAGCATTATACCAGTTCATAAAGTAACACACAGACTGTTATTACAGCATTATACCAGTTCATAAAGTAACAGACTGTTATTACAGCATTATACCAGTTCATAAAGTAACACACAGACTGTTATTACAGCATTATACCAGTTCATAAAGTAACAGACTGTTATTACAGCATTATACCAGTTCATAAAGTAACAGACTGTTATTACAGCATTATACCAGTTCATAAAGTAACACACAGACTGTTATTACAGCATTATACCAGTTCATAAAGTAACACACAGACTGTTATTACAGCATTATACCAGTTCATAAAGTAACACACAGACTGTTATTACAGCATTATACCAGTTCATAAAGTAACACACAGACTGTTATTACAGCATTATACCAGTTCATAAAGTAACAGACTGTTATTACAGCATTATACCAGTTCATAAAGTAACACACAGACTGTTATTACAGCATTATACCAGTTCATAAAGTAACAGACTGTTATTACAGCATTATACCAGTTCATAAAGTAACACACAGACTGTTATTACAGCATTATACCAGTTCATAAAGTAACACACAGACTGTTATTACAGCATTATACCAGTTCATAAAGTAACAGACTGTTATTACAGCATTATACCAGTTCATAAAGTAACACACAGACTATGTTATTACAGCATTATACCAGTTCATAAAGTAACACAGACTGTTATTACAGCATTATACCAGTTCATAAAGTAACACACAGACTGTTATTACAGCATTATACCAGTTCATAAAGTAACAGACTGTTATTACAGCATTATACCAGTTCATAAAGTAACACACAGACTGTTATTACAGCATTATACCAGTTCATAAAGTAACACAGACTGTTATTACAGCATTATACCAGTTCATAAAGTAACAGACTGTTATTACAGCATTATACCAGTTCATAAAGTAACACACAGACTGTTATTACAGCATTATACCAGTTCATAAAGTAACACAGACTGTTATTACAGCATTATACCAGTTCATAAAGTAACACACAGACTGTTATTACAGCATTATACCAGTTCATAAAGTAACACACAGACTGTTATTACAGCATTATACCAGTTCATAAAGTAACACACAGACTGTTATTACAGCATTATACCAGTTCATAAAGTAACAGACAGACTGTTATTACAGCATTATACCAGTTCATAAAGTAACACAGACTGTTATTACAGCATTATACCAGTTCATAAAGTAACACACAGACTGTTATTACAGCATTATACCAGTTCATAAAGTAACACACAGACTGTTATTACAGCATTATACCAGTTCATAAAGTAACACACAGACTGTTATTACAGCATTATACCAGTTCATAAAGTAACACAGACTGTTATTACAGCATTATACCAGTTCATAAAGTAACACACAGACTGTTATTACAGCATTATACCAGTTCATAAAGTAACAGACTGTTATTACAGCATTATACCAGTTCATAAAGTAACACAGACTGTTATTACAGCATTATACCAGTTCATAAAGTAACACACAGACTGTTATTACAGCATTATACCAGTTCATAAAGTAACACACAGACTGTTATTACAGCATTATACCAGTTCATAAAGTAACACACAGACTGTTATTACAGCATTATACCAGTTCATAAAGTAACAGACTGTTATTACAGCATTATACCAGTTCATAAAGTAACACACAGACTGTTATTACAGCATTATACCAGTTCATAAAGTAACACACAGACTGTTATTACAGCATTATACCAGTTCATAAAGTAACACACAGACTGTTATTACAGCATTATACCAGTTCATAAAGTAACACAGACTGTTATTACAGCATTATACCAGTTCATAAAGTAACACACAGACTGTTATTACAGCATTATACCAGTTCATATAGTAACAGACTGTTATTACAGCATTATACCAGTTCATAAAGTAACAGACTGTTATTACAGCATTATACCAGTTCATAAAGTAACAGACTGTTATTACAGCATTATACCAGTTCATAAAGTAACACACAGACTGTTATTACAGCATTATACCAGTTCATAAAGTAACACACAGACTGTTATTACAGCATTATACCAGTTCATAAAGTAACACACAGACTGTTATTACAGCATTATACCAGTTCATAAAGTAACAGACTGTTATTACAGCATTATACCAGTTCATAAAGTAACACACAGACTGTTATTACAGCATTATACCAGTTCATAAAGTAACACACAGACTGTCATTACAGCATTATACCAGTTCATAAAGTAACACACAGACTGTTATTACAGCATTATACCAGTTCATAAAGTAACAGACTGTTATTACAGCATTATACCAGTTCATAAAGTAACACACAGACTGTTATTACAGCATTATACCAGTTCATAAAGTAACAGACTGTTATTACAGCATTATACCAGTTCATAAAGTAACACACAGACTGTTATTACAGCATTATACCAGTTCATAAAGTAACAGACTGTTATTACAGCATTATACCAGTTCATAAAGTAACAGACTGTTATTACAGCATTATACCAGTTCATAAAGTAACACACAGACTGTTATTACAGCATTATACCAGTTCATAAAGTAACACACAGACTGTTATTACAGCATTATACCAGTTCATAAAGTAACACACAGACTGTTATTACAGCATTATACCAGTTCATAAAGTAACACACAGACTGTTATTACAGCATTATACCAGTTCATAAAGTAACAGACTGTTATTACAGCATTATACCAGTTCATAAAGTAACACACAGACTGTTATTACAGCATTATACCAGTTCATAAAGTAACAGACTGTTATTACAGCATTATACCAGTTCATAAAGTAACACACAGACTGTTATTACAGCATTATACCAGTTCATAAAGTAACACACAGACTGTTATTACAGCATTATACCAGTTCATAAAGTAACAGACTGTTATTACAGCATTATACCAGTTCATAAAGTAACACACAGACTATGTTATTACAGCATTATACCAGTTCATAAAGTAACACAGACTGTTATTACAGCATTATACCAGTTCATAAAGTAACACACAGACTGTTATTACAGCATTATACCAGTTCATAAAGTAACACACAGACTGTTATTACAGCATTATACCAGTTCATAAAGTAACAGACAGACTGTTATTACAGCATTATACCAGTTCATAAAGTAACAGACTGTTATTACAGCATTATACCAGTTCATAAAGTAACACACAGACTGTTATTACAGCATTATACCAGTTCATAAAGTAACACACAGACTATGTTATTACAGCATTATACCAGTTCATAAAGTAACAGACTGTTATTACAGCATTATAGCAGTTCATAAAGTAACAGACTGTTATTACAGCATTATACCAGTTCATAAAGTAACACACAGACTGTTATTACAGCATTATACCAGTTCATAAAGTAACAGACTGTTATTACAGCATTATACCAGTTCATAAAGTAACACACAGACTATGTTATTACAGCATTATAGCAGTTCATAAAGTAACACACAGACTGTTATTACAGCATTATACCAGTTCATAAAGTAACAGACTGTTATTACAGCATTATACCAGTTCATAAAGTAACACACAGACTGTTATTACAGCATTATACCAGTTCATAAAGTAACACAGACTGTTATTACAGCATTATACCAGTTCATAAAGTAACACACAGACTGTTATTACAGCATTATACCAGTTCATAAAGTAACAGACTGTTATTACAGCATTATACCAGTTCATAAAGTAACATACTGTTATTACAGCATTATACCAGTTCATAAAGTAACACACAGACTGTTATTACAGCATTATACCAGTTCATAAAGTAACACAGACTGTTATTACAGCATTATACCAGTTCATAAAGTAACACACAGACTGTTATTACAGCATTATACCAGTTCATAAAGTAACACACAGACTGTTATTACAGCATTATACCAGTTCATAAAGTAACACACAGACTGTTATTACAGCATTATACCAGTTCATAAAGTAACACACAGACTGTTATTACAGCATTATACCAGTTCATAAAGTAACACACAGACTGTTATTACAGCATTATACCAGTTCATAAAGTAACACACAGACTGTTATTACAGCATTATACCAGTTCATAAAGTAACACAGACTGTTATTACAGCATTATACCAGTTCATAAAGTAACACACAGACTGTTATTACAGCATTATACCAGTTCATAAAGTAACACAGACTGTTATTACAGCATTATACCAGTTCATAAAGTAACACACAGACTGTTATTACAGCATTATACCAGTTCATAAAGTAACACACAGACTGTTATTACAGCATTATACCAGTTCATAAAGTAACACACAGACTGTTATTACAGCATTATACCAGTTCATAAAGTAACACAGACTGTTATTACAGCATTATACCAGTTCATAAAGTAACAGACAGACTGTTATTACAGCATTATACCAGTTCATAAAGTAACACACAGACTGTTATTACAGCATTATACCAGTTCATAAAGTAACACACAGACTGTTATTACAGCATTATACCAGTTCATAAAGTAACACAGACTGTTATTACAGCATTATACCAGTTCATAAAGTAACACACAGACTGTTATTACAGCATTATACCAGTTCATAAAGTAACACACAGACTGTTATTACAGCATTATACCAGTTCATAAAGTAACACACAGACTGTTATTACAGCATTATACCAGTTCATAAAGTAACACACAGACTGTTATTACAGCATTATACCAGTTCATAAAGTAACACACAGACTATTATTACAGCATTATACCAGTTCATAAAGTAACACACAGACTGTTATTACAGCATTATACCAGTTCATAAAGTAACACAGACTGTTATTACAGCATTATACCAGTTCATAAAGTAACACACAGACTGTTATTACAGCATTATACCAGTTCATAAAGTAACACACAGACTGTTATTACAGCATTATACCAGTTCATAAAGTAACACAGACTGTTATTACAGCATTATACCAGTTCATAAAGTAACAGACAGACTGTTATTACAGCATTATACCAGTTCATAAAGTAACACACAGACTGTTATTACAGCATTATACCAGTTCATAAAGTAACACACAGACTGTTATTACAGCATTATACCAGTTCATAAAGTAACACACAGACTGTTATTACAGCATTATACCAGTTCATAAAGTAACACACAGACTGTTATTACAGCATTATACCAGTTCATAAAGTAACACACAGACTGTTATTACAGCATTATACCAGTTCATAAAGTAACACACAGACTGTTATTACAGCATTATACCAGTTCATAAAGTAACACACAGACTGTTATTACAGCATTATACCAGTTCATAAAGTAACACACAGACTGTTATTACAGCATTATACCAGTTCATAAAGTAACAGACTGTTATTACAGCATTATACCAGTTCATAAAGTAACACACAGACTGTTATTACAGCATTATACCAGTTCATAAAGTAACACAGACTGTTATTACAGCATTATACCAGTTCATAAAGTAACAGACTGTTATTACAGCATTATACCAGTTCATAAAGTAACACACAGACTGTTATTACAGCATTATACCAGTTCATAAAGTAACACAGACTGTTATTACAGCATTATACCAGTTCATAAAGTAACACACAGACTGTTATTACAGCATTATACCAGTTCATAAAGTAACACACAGACTGTTATTACAGCATTATACCAGTTCATAAAGTAACACACAGACTGTTATTACAGCATTATACCAGTTCATAAAGTAACAGACAGACTGTTATTACAGCATTATACCAGTTCATAAAGTAACACAGACTGTTATTACAGCATTATACCAGTTCATAAAGTAACACACAGACTGTTATTACAGCATTATACCAGTTCATAAAGTAACACACAGACTGTTATTACAGCATTATACCAGTTCATAAAGTAACACACAGACTGTTATTACAGCATTATACCAGTTCATAAAGTAACACAGACTGTTATTACAGCATTATACCAGTTCATAAAGTAACACACAGACTGTTATTACAGCATTATACCAGTTCATAAAGTAACAGACTGTTATTACAGCATTATACCAGTTCATAAAGTAACACAGACTGTTATTACAGCATTATACCAGTTCATAAAGTAACACACAGACTGTTATTACAGCATTATACCAGTTCATAAAGTAACACACAGACTGTTATTACAGCATTATACCAGTTCATAAAGTAAAACACAGACTGTTATTACAGCATTATACCAGTTCATAAAGTAACAGACTGTTATTACAGCATTATACCAGTTCATAAAGTAACACACAGACTGTTATTACAGCATTATACCAGTTCATAAAGTAACACACAGACTGTTATTACAGCATTATACCAGTTCATAAAGTAACACACAGACTGTTATTACAGCATTATACCAGTTCATAAAGTAACACAGACTGTTATTACAGCATTATACCAGTTCATAAAGTAACACACAGACTGTTATTACAGCATTATACCAGTTCATATAGTAACAGACTGTTATTACAGCATTATACCAGTTCATAAAGTAACAGACTGTTATTACAGCATTATACCAGTTCATAAAGTAACAGACTGTTATTACAGCATTATACCAGTTCATAAAGTAACACACAGACTGTTATTACAGCATTATACCAGTTCATAAAGTAACACACAGACTGTTATTACAGCATTATACCAGTTCATAAAGTAACACACAGACTGTTATTACAGCATTATACCAGTTCATAAAGTAACAGACTGTTATTACAGCATTATACCAGTTCATAAAGTAACACACAGACTGTTATTACAGCATTATACCAGTTCATAAAGTAACACACAGACTGTTATTACAGCATTATACCAGTTCATAAAGTAACAGACTGTTATTACAGCATTATACCAGTTCATAAAGTAACACACAGACTGTTATTACAGCATTATACCAGTTCATAAAGTAACAGACTGTTATTACAGCATTATACCAGTTCATAAAGTAACACACAGACTGTTATTACAGCATTATACCAGTTCATAAAGTAACAGACTGTTATTACAGCATTATACCAGTTCATAAAGTAACAGACTGTTATTACAGCATTATACCAGTTCATAAAGTAACACACAGACTGTTATTACAGCATTATACCAGTTCATAAAGTAACACACAGACTGTTATTACAGCATTATACCAGTTCATAAAGTAACACACAGACTGTTATTACAGCATTATACCAGTTCATAAAGTAACAGACTGTTATTACAGCATTATACCAGTTCATAAAGTAACACACAGACTGTTATTACAGCATTATACCAGTTCATAAAGTAACAGACTGTTATTACAGCATTATACCAGTTCATAAAGTAACACACAGACTGTTATTACAGCATTATACCAGTTCATAAAGTAACACACAGACTGTTATTACAGCATTATACCAGTTCATAAAGTAACAGACTGTTATTACAGCATTATACCAGTTCATAAAGTAACACACAGACTATGTTATTACAGCATTATACCAGTTCATAAAGTAACACAGACTGTTATTACAGCATTATACCAGTTCATAAAGTAACACACAGACTGTTATTACAGCATTATACCAGTTCATAAAGTAACACACAGACTGTTATTACAGCATTATACCAGTTCATAAAGTAACAGACAGACTGTTATTACAGCATTATACCAGTTCATAAAGTAACAGACTGTTATTACAGCATTATACCAGTTCATAAAGTAACACACAGACTGTTATTACAGCATTATACCAGTTCATAAAGTAACACACAGACTATGTTATTACAGCATTATACCAGTTCATAAAGTAACAGACTGTTATTACAGCATTATAGCAGTTCATAAAGTAACAGACTGTTATTACAGCATTATACCAGTTCATAAAGTAACACACAGACTGTTATTACAGCATTATACCAGTTCATAAAGTAACAGACTGTTATTACAGCATTATACCAGTTCATAAAGTAACACACAGACTATGTTATTACAGCATTATAGCAGTTCATAAAGTAACACACAGACTATGTTATTACAGCATTATACCAGTTCATAAAGTAACACACAGACTGTTATTACAGCATTATACCAGTTCATAAAGTAACACACAGACTGTTATTACAGCATTATACCAGTTCATAAAGTAACACACAGACTGTTATTACAGCATTATACCAGTTCATAAAGTAACACACAGACTGTTATTACAGCATTATACCAGTTCATAAAGTAACACACAGACTATGTTATTACAGCATTATACCAGTTCATAAAGTAACACACAGACTGTTATTACAGCATTATACCAGTTCATAAAGTAACACAGACTGTTATTACAGCATTATACCAGTTCATAAAGTAACACACAGACTGTTATTACAGCATTATACCAGTTCATAAAGTAACACACAGACTGTTATTACAGCATTATACCAGTTCATAAAGTAACACACAGACTGTTATTACAGCATTATACCAGTTCATAAAGTAACACAGACTGTTATTACAGCATTATACCAGTTCATAAAGTAACACACAGACTGTTATTACAGCATTATACCAGTTCATAAAGTAACACACAGACTATGTTATTACAGCATTATACCAGTTCATAAAGTAACACACAGACTGTTATTACAGCATTATACCAGTTCATAAAGTAACACACAGACTGTTATTACAGCATTATACCAGTTCATAAAGTAACACACAGACTGTTATTACAGCATTATACCAGTTCATAAAGTAACACAGACTGTTATTACAGCATTATACCAGTTCATAAAGTAACACACAGACTGTTATTACAGCATTATACCAGTTCATAAAGTAACACACAGACTATGTTATTACAGCATTATACCAGTTCATAAAGTAACACACAGACTGTTATTACAGCATTATACCAGTTCATAAAGTAACACACAGACTGTTATTACAGCATTATACCAGTTCATAAAGTAACACACAGACTATGTTATTACAGCATTATACCAGTTCATAAAGTAACAGACTGTTATTACAGCATTATACCAGTTCATAAAGTAACACACAGACTGTTACTACAGCATTATACCAGTTCATAAAGTAACACACAGACTGTTATTACAGCATTATACCAGTTCATAAAGTAACAGACTGTTATTACAGCATTATACCAGTTCATAAAGTAACACACAGACTGTTATTACAGCATTATACCAGTTCATAAAGTAACACACAGACTATGTTATTACAGCATTATACCAGTTCATAAAGTAACACAGACTATGTTATTACAGCATTATACCAGTTCATAAAGTAACAGACTGTTATTACAGCATTATACCAGTTCATAAAGTAACAGACTGTTATTACAGCATTATACCAGTTCATAAAGTAACACACAGACTGTTATTACAGCATTATACCAGTTCATAAAGTAACACACAGACTATGTTATTACAGCATTATACCAGTTCATAAAGTAACACACAGACTGTTATTACAGCATTATACCAGTTCATAAAGTAACAGACTGATATTACAGCATTATACCAGTTCATAAAGTAACACACAGACTGTTATTACAGCATTATACCAGTTCATAAAGTAACACACAGACTGTTATTACAGCATTATACCAGTTCATAAAGTAACACACAGACTGTTATTACAGCATTATACCAGTTCATAAAGTAACACACAGACTGTTATTACAGCATTATACCAGTTCATAAAGTAACACACAGACTGTTATTACAGCATTATACCAGTTCATAAAGTAACACACAGACTGTTATTACAGCATTATACCAGTTCATAAAGTAACACACAGACTGTTATTACAGCATTATACCAGTTCATAAAGTAACACACAGACTGTTATTACAGCATTATACCAGTTCATAAAGTAACACACAGACTGTTATTACAGCATTATACCAGTTCATAAAGTAACACACAGACTGTTATTACAGCATTATACCAGTTCATAAAGTAACACACAGACTGTTATTACAGCATTATACCAGTTCATAAAGTAACAGACAGACTGTTATTACAGCATTATACCAGTTCATAAAGTAACAGACTGTTATTACAGCATTATACCAGTTCATAAAGTAACACACAGACTGTTATTACAGCATTATACCAGTTCATAAAGTAACAGACTGTTATTACAGCATTATACCAGTTCATAAAGTAACACACAGACTGTTATTACAGCATTATACCAGTTCATAAAGTAACACACAGACTGTTATTACAGCATTATACCAGTTCATAAAGTAACACACAGACTGTTATTACAGCATTATACCAGTTCATAAAGTAACACACAGACTGTTATTACAGCATTATACCAGTTCATAAAGTAACAAACAGACTATGTTATTACAGCATTATACCAGTTCATAAAGTAACACACAGACTGTTATTACAGCATTATACCAGTTCATAAAGTAACACACAGACTATGTTATTACAGCATTATACCAGTTCATAAAGTAACACACAGACTGTTATTACAGCATTATACCAGTTCATAAAGTAACAGACTGTTATTACAGCATTATACCAGTTCATAAAGTAACACACAGACTATGTTATTACAGCATTATACCAGTTCATAAAGTAACAGACAGACTGTTATTACAGCATTATACCAGTTCATAAAGTAACACACAGACTGTTATTACAGCATTATACCAGTTCATAAAGTAACACAGAGACTGTTATTACAGCATTATACCAGTTCATAAAGTAACACACAGACTATGTTATTACAGCATTATACCAGTTCATAAAGTAACACACAGACTATGTTATTACAGCATTATAGCAGTTCATAAAGTAACACACAGACTGTTATTACAACATTATACCAGTTCATAAAGTAACACACAGACTATGTTATTACAGCATTATAGCAGTTCATAAAGTAACACACAGACTATGTTATTACAGCATTATACCAGTTCATAAAGTAACACACATACTGTTATTACAGCATTATACCAGTTCATAAAGTAACAGACTGTTATTACAGCATTATACCAGTTCATAAAGTAACACACAGACTGTTATTACAGCATTATACCAGTTCATAAAGTAACACACAGACTGTTATTACAGCATTATACCAGTTCATAAAGTAACACACAGACTGTTATTACAGCATTATACCAGTTCATAAAGTAACACACAGACTGTTATTACAGCATTATACCAGTTCATAAAGTAACACACAGACTGTTATTACAGCATTATACCAGTTCATAAAGTAACACACAGACTGTTATTACAGCATTATACCAGTTCATAAAGTAACACACAGACTGTTATTACAGCATCATACCAGTTCATAATAACAATTAAATGTCTTGGAAGTTAGTTCCGTTTTGCTCCTCTAGATGGGGCCAGTCAGTGTTGATGAGATCGATGAGAGGGATTTGAAAGGGCTTGTGACAGAGATAGTCCATACACTGAGTGTACAAAACATTAGGAACATTTCACGCTCAACAGTTTTCTGTGTGTATCGAGAATTGTCCACCACCCAAAAGGACATCCAGCCAACTTGACACCACTTGTGGGCAAACATTGGAGTCAACATGGGCCAAGCATCCCTGTAGAACACTTTTGACACTTTGTAGAGTACACGCCCCGACGAATTGAGGCTGTTCTGAGGGAAAAAGGGTGGGTTGCAACTCAATATTAGGAAGGTGTTCCTAATGTTTTGTACACTCAATGTATATTCTCTATACATTGAGAATGCTAAAATGAATATCATAGAGAATTTTTCAGAATACTTGATTTATTTAAAGAACTGCAGATGGACAAAGTGAAAAAAACAATATATATATATATATCAGTATAGTAGAATAGTTATATATACAACCCATCAATCCATCACAATATCATCAAAGTAAATACATTAATTTAATAATATGATCCACTCTTTCACAGGATATGTTTGAAAGCTTCAACGGATTTATAACATATAAAAATATTAAATAGGTTACTGAATAGCTACATGTCAAATATGTTTACAGTTACAGAAAAATAAACAATGAATATATCCTAGACCTAGCACATTACATTGAACCTACTCCATACCAAGCTCAGATAGGGTATTGACATGTCTGACTAGGTCTGCATCCCTAATGACCATGTTCCCTTCATAGTACACAACCAAGGGTTAGGGTGTTAGGAGGGGATGGGGGTTGACGACATCATGGTCGATCTCTCTCAATCTTGGTCACATGACTCTGGACCCAGGCTTCAGAAGGGTCAACACAAAATGTCTTCCCTTTCTTTGTGGTGAAACTGCAACAGAGTCACAACACATTGTCACTCATGACATCCAGTCTATAATATGAATGCTCCATCGGGTCTAGTACAGTGTAGCCTAGATATAGCCTGGTTCCAGATGTGTTTGTGCTATCATGCCAACTCCTTGTCACTCCTGGTCATGTTAGACATAACAAGGAGTTGACGTGATAGCACAAACAGATCTGGGACCACGCTAGCCTAGATATCCAGTTTACTTTAGACTATGCTTACTTACATCAGTGCTTTGCGAGGGCAGCTACTGGAGGTTGCTCTGAAAGAAACCACTTGTTTAAGAGGGATCCTCTGGGTGAAATGCATACAGCATTCAGTTGCCGTTTCCAACGCAATGACAGCTGTAAACAAATGATCATAAACCACAGTTATCATGAAGATCTCCAGGAGCGTATCCAACAGCGTCTTACACAGCATGGCTACTCATCCACTCCCCAACACACACACACACACACACACACACACACACACACACACACACACACACACACACACACACACACACACACACACACACACACACACCTGCAGACGTGGTATGGAGGGAGCAGAGCAGTCCCAGGAGGAGTAGAGCAGTCAGGGTCTTCATGGTTCAGAGATGGTTGAGATGCTGAAGATTGTGTTGTCTGAGATGGTCACTGATGTTCTGGTCTCTGATGTTCTGGTCTCTGATGCTCTGGTCTCTGATTCTCTGGTCTCTGATTCTCTGGTCTGGTTCTATGCCTGAGGTCCGATCTGACCTGTCTTTTATACAGAGAGCTGGTCCATCAGACCCATTGACAATTGAGGGGGGAAACTCCCCTCCAACCCTCATTCACTCTGAATATCTTTCTAAGAACCAACATTCTGTTCGTTAGGTTCCTCTTCCTCAATTCTCTGTACCTCTGTTTCCACCAGTATGTTCTTTAGCGCTGCTATTTTCTGAAATACGCAGAATACATTTACTGGAGAATTGCATATCAAAGGAAGGCTATTAAAGTGGACTACATACTATGATACATTACATCAAATACAAGAACAATTAAGATTAAATGAAGTTCTCTACATCATAAGCAACTAGTTTTAATTAATACTTGAAATCAACTATGAATATTTCAACTTTTAAATACAGATGTTAGGATGTGTCCATGTTCATAAAAAACCTACATTGCTGTACTCACAAAGTAGCATACTGTAAACCGTTACATCCTAGTGAAATGAAATCATTGAATAGTTTTCTATCAATGACTCTAAGATTTAGTGTGGTGTGGTTTGTGTCTTTCCTCAGTTTGGAAGGTTGGTGGTTCGATCCCTGGTCGAGTCATGACAACAACAACAACAACAACAAATAATGGGACCCGATGCCTCTTTGCTTGGAACTCAGCATTAAAGTGGCATTCTGCAGTTGCTATATCCATTTTTGGACATATAAATAATGATTATATACCCCATTGATTAATGAAGAATATAACTTATGAACGCTTCATCAGCATACTTCAACTGCCGTACCCAATCAGAACCCAAAATATAAGCTTTTGTACTCCAATGTTTGTGAACAAAGTAAATGTAAACAACCACTGTTTAGCCTCAAAACATGGTTAAAAGACGCTACGGGCAGATTTGGCCCGGACAAGACTACTGTAGTCTCTGTAACTCTCCCTACACTCACACCAACTTCACTAGACTACTGTAGTCTCTGTAACTCTCCCTACACTCACACCAACTTCACTAGACTACTGTAGTCTCTGTAACTCTCCCCACACTCACACCAACCTCACTAGACTACTGTAGTCTCTGTAACTCTCCCAACACTCACACCAACTTCACTAGACTACTGTAGTCTCTGGAACTCTCCCTACACTCACACCAACTTCACTAGACTACTGTAGTCTCTGTAACTCTCCCCACACTCACACCAACTTCACTAGACTACTGTAGTCTCTGTAACTCTCCCTGCACTCACACCAACTTCACTAGACTACTGTAGTCTCTGTAAATCTCCCCACACTCACACCAACTTCACTAGACTACTGTAGTCTCTGTAACTCTCCCCTCACTCACACCAACTTCACTAGACTACTGTAGTCTCTGTAACTCTCCCAACACTCACACCAACTTCACTAGACTACTGTAGTCTCTGTAACTCTCCCCACACTCACACCAACTTCACACTCAGCAGAAACAGGCTTTAGCTGTATAATTGAAGAAATTCTAGAAAATTTTTCCATCACTACTGTAGTCTCTGTAAATCTCCCCACACTCACACCAACTTCACTAGACTACTGTAGTCTCTGTAACTCTCCCCTCACTCACACCAACTTCACTAGACTACTGTAGTCTCTGTAACTCTCCCCACACTCACACCAACTTCACTAGACTACTGTATACTCTGTAACCCTCCCCACTCTCACACCAACTTCACTAGACTACTTTAGTCTCTGTAACTCTCCCTACACTCTCACCAACTTCACTAGACTAATGTAGTCTCTGTAACTCTCCCCACACTCACACCAACTTCACTAGACTACTGTAGTCTCTGTAACTCTCCCTGCACTCACACCAACTTCACTAGACTACTGTAGTCTCTGTAAATCTCCCCACACTCACACCAACTTCACTAGACTACTGTAGTCTCTGTAACTCTCCCCTCACTCACACCAACTTCACTAGACTACTGTAGTCTCTGTAACTCTCCCAACACTCACACCAACTTCACTAGACTACTGTAGTCTCTGTAACTCTCCCCACACTCACACCAACTTCACACTCAGCAGAAATGTTTGTGAACAAAGTAAATGTAAACAACCACTGTTTAGCCTCAAAACATGGTTAAAAGACGCTACGGGCAGATTTGGCCCGGACAAGACTACTGTAGTCTCTGTAACTCTCCCTACACTCACACCAACTTCACTAGACTACTGTAGTCTCTGTAACTCTCCCTACACTCACACCAACTTCACTAGACTACTGTAGTCTCTGTAACTCTCCCCACACTCACACCAACCTCACTAGACTACTGTAGTCTCTGTAACTCTCCCAACACTCACACCAACTTCACTAGACTACTGTAGTCTCTGTAACTCTCCCTACACTCACACCAACTTCACTAGACTACTGTAGTCTCTGTAACTCTCCCCACACTCACACCAACTTCACTAGACTACTGTAGTCTCTGTAACTCTCCCTGCACTCACACCAACTTCACTAGACTACTGTAGTCTCTGTAAATCTCCCCACACTCACACCAACTTCACTAGACTACTGTAGTCTCTGTAACTCTCCCCTCACTCACACCAACTTCACTAGACTACTGTAGTCTCTGTAACTCTCCCAACACTCACACCAACTTCACTAGACTACTGTAGTCTCTGCAACTCTCCCCACACTCACACCAACTTCACACTCAGCAGAAACAGGCTTTAGCTGTATAATTGAAGAAATTCTAGAAAATTTTTCCATCACTACTGTAGTCTCTGTAAATCTCCCCACACTCACACCAACTTCACTAGACTACTGTAGTCTCTGTAACTCTCCCCTCACTCACACCAACTTCACTAGACTACTGTAGTCTCTGTAACTCTCCCCACACTCACACCAACTTCACTAGACTACTGTATACTCTGTAACCCTCCCCACTCTCACACCAACTTCACTAGACTACTTTAGTCTCTGTAACTCTCCCTACACTCTCACCAACTTCACTAGACTAATGTAGTCTCTGTAACTCTCCCCACACTCACACCAACTTCACTAGACTACTGTAGTCTCTGTAACTCTCCCTGCACTCACACCAACTTCACTAGACTACTGTAGTCTCTGTAAATCTCCCCACACTCACACCAACTTCACTAGACTACTGTAGTCTCTGTAACTCTCCCCTCACTCACACCAACTTCACTAGACTACTGTAGTCTCTGTAACTCTCCCAACACTCACACCAACTTCACTAGACTACTGTAGTCTCTGTAACTCTCCCCACACTCACACCAACTTCACACTCAGCAGAAACAGGCTTTAGCTGTATAATTGAAGAAATTCTAGAAAATTTTTCCATCATGTGCTGTTTTCAAAATGAGTTCAAAACTGATGACACAAGACTCCTTGTAGGCCTGTTATACAATCATACTGACTGACCCATCTGGATATACAATCATGCTGACTGACCCGTCTGGCTATACAATCATACTGACTGACCCATGGATCTCTATCTATATCATTAAATAGGGTTCAGTTGAAGATGCATATTTTGCTGACGCATTCTCTGAACCAAGCATCCTGTTTCAGTTTAGTTCAGACTCTCACTTCCCCATTCTGTCATTAGAACCTCGTCTGATGCAAATGACTGCAGCTTTTCTAAGAACAAACATTGCTGCACTCTTCTCTCATTCTCTAAATGTTTGTAATAACTTGAAGCCAGAGTTCACAGTACTGCACAGAGTTACTGGTGAAAAGAGGGAGGGGCTGACAGTAACTGCACAGGCAAGCAAATGTCAAGTGAATGAATGAATGAATAAATTAATTAACAAATGAATGAATGAATGAATAAATGAGTTGAAACAAACTAAAGTGGTAACATTTGTGCAGTTACCACCCAGCAAACATGACCCCATGACCCCATGTGTGCACCGGCTAGTCCACACCAAGCCTCACATCAAGCCCACACCAGCCCAACGGGCTAGCCCACACAAAGCCCACATCAGCCCAACGGGCTAGCGCAAACCAAGCCCACACCAAGTCCACACCAGCCCAACGGGCTAGCCAACACCAAGCCCATACCAGCCCAACGGGCAAGGCCACACCAAGTCCACATCAAGCCCACATCAGCCCAACGTGCTAGCCCACATCCCAGCTACTTCATAATGTTAAGGCGGGGGCACATTAGAACATTTTGGGGCATGGTTTGCACACAGTTCTTCTTCTCACCTGCCTTTGGGCCACTTGCCTTGGGGCCACCTGCCTTGGGGCCAACTGTCTTGGGGCCACCTGTCTTGGGGCCACCTGTCTTGGGGCCACTTGTCTTGGGGCCACCTGCCTTGGGGCCACCTGTCTTGGGGCCACCTGTCTTGGGGCCACTTGCCTTGGGTCCACCTGCCTTGGGTCCACCTGCCTTGGGTCCACCTGCCTTGGGGCCACCTGTCTTGGGGCCACCTGTCTTGGGGCCACCTGTCTTGGGGCCACCTGTCTTGGGACTACCTGCCTTGGGGCCACCAGTCTTGAGGACCAACGTGGAGCCAATGAGCAAAGGCAGGTTCACCGAATGTGGGCAGCCTGCAGGGACCAATATTGTAGCCCTAATTATTTATAATTCTTCTAAATAAAATGGACTTTTAATAACTGAATTGACTGGAAATAATACCCACTGTCTGTGTGTGGATTTAATAAGCAGTAATATGTTTGGAGGATATATTTGATTTCTAAATTGGGGGGGGGGGGGGCTGGGGGGGTTTTGTTGCACACACAGAGTCATTAAAGTAGAGGAAGAGGAAGATGGTGATTAGAGGTCTGGGTATGCTGGATCTGAGAAAGACTACTGTGTGTGTACAGCAATTAAGTTATTTGTTTTTATCAACATGGACACATCCTAAAATCTGTATTTAAAAGTTGAAAGATACATAGTTGATTTCAAGTATTGCTTATAAACTAGTTGCTTATGATGTAGAGAACTTAATTTAATCTTAATTGTTCTTGTATTTGATGTAATGTATCATAGTATGTAGTCCACTTTAATAGCCTTCCTTTGATATGCAATTCTCCAGTAAATGTATTCTGCGTATTTCAGAAAAAAGCAGCCTATTGAACATACTGGTGGAAACAGAGGTACAGAGAATTGAGGAAGAGGAACCTAACGAACAGAATGTTGGTTCTTAGAAAGATATTCAGAGTGAATGAGGGTTGGAGGGGAGTTTCCCCCCTCAATTGTCAATGGGTCTGATGGACCAGCTCTCTGTATAAAAGACAGGTCAGATCAGACCTCAGGCATAGAACCAGACCAGAGCATCAGAGACCAGAGAATCAGAGACCAGAGCATCAGAGACCAGAACATCAGAGACCAGAACATCAGTGACCAGAACATCAGAGACCAGAACATCAGTGACCATCTCAGACAACACAATCTTCAGCATCTCAACCATCTCTGAACCATGAAGACCCTGACTGCTCTACTCCTCCTGGGACTGCTCTGCTCCCTCCATACCACGTCTGCAGGTGTGTGTGTGTGTGTGTTTGTGTGTGTGTGTGTGTGTGTGTGTGTGTGTGTGTGTGTGTGTGTGTGTGTGTGTGTGTGTGTGTGTGTACAGTGTGTGTGTGTGTGTGTGTGTACAGTGTGTATATGAGTGTATAGGAAGAAGCACCATGTGTTGACCAGTGAGTGTGATCGTCCTTTGTTTCCAGCTGTCATGGGGATTGAAGCAATAACTGCCAGAAATTGCTGTGTGAAGTTCCACCCCAGGAGGCTCCCTCTTAATGCAATGGTGTCAGTTTATAAGACCTCTAGTAGCTGCCCTCGCAAAGCACTGGTGTAAGTTAACCACAATGCACACACACACACACACACACACACACACACACACACACACACACACACACACACACACACACACACACACACACACACACAGAGAGATTTCTAAAGGCATAACATGTTCTATACCGTTTGTGGACGGGTCCAAATCTGTTGCTAGGGATGCATGGTTACAACCTCCGATACATAGAGACCCTATACTTCACTGTACTGTAGTCGTGATAGTGTAGGATCACTAAGGCTGTCAGAGTTCATCAGTTAACTAAAGGTCCCTTTCTGTCATTTTAGTGCACTATTGTTATTTCATTGTGATTCATCGCATTGTCTGAAAGCATTCCAAATATACGGAAAACATTAAAAATATATCATCTATAGAGCTAAAAGGACAATGAGATGTCAAAACAAGTTGACGTTGAGGTTATTAAAGAATGTGTGTTTTATCAATTTACCAGAATGTGCTAACAGTTACTTTGGAAAAAATCAAGACGTCAATGTTCTTGTAATGCTTTTTGTATAAAAAAAATCTTAAATTACAGCTCCATTTGAGCAAATTCTGAATCTGGAACCAGGCTATATCTAGGCTAAACTGTACTAGACCAGATGGAGCATTCATATTATAGACTGGATGTCATGAGTGACAATGTGTTGTGACTCTGTTGCAGTTTCACCACAAAGAAAGGGAAGACATTTTGTGTTGACCCTTCTGAAGCCTGGGTCCAGAGTCATGTGACCAAGATTGAGAGCAGATCGACCACTGCCAAGACGACGATGATGTCATCAACCACCGCCACCACCAGCTAACTGCCATAACTGTCAGATCTGTCAAGAAAATAGAATATCATATTTTTGTTGTACATAGAATAATATTATTTTATTCTTATTTATTGACCATAGTGTAAATAGTGTAAAGTTACTATTTATTTTGAAATTATTATTTTTTGTCAACAAATTCATATGTTTGTTTCAGCAATAAAGCTAAATACTTTCCACATTTTAATAACTAAGTTAATTGTGTTCTTATTGTGGTACTCATACTTTGATTTAGAAAAAGCTTCACATTTGTGAGGGAGAGTTTTTCACAACTACTTGAGGCATGGAGCCAGTTACATGGACAGATATCAACTATTTCCATAAACTAGCAACCAGCAGATTCAGCATTTTGGTTGTTTCTTATTTCAGAAAACAATTCATGTGTTACATTTACATTTTAGTCATTCAGCAGACGCTCTTATCCAGAGCGACTTACAGGAGCAATTAGGGTTAAGTGCCCTTGCTCAAGGGCACATCGACAGATTTTTCACCTAGTCGGCTCGGAGGATTAGAACCAGCGACCTTTCGGTTACTGGCACAACGCTCTTAACCACTAAGCTACCTGCCGCCCCTGTTACAACTCACAGAACTGCATAGAACTCTGCTTCCGAGAGAACAGAGGTCAACAGTCAGCAACACAGAAACAGAATAAACTGTTCAACTCAGTGAAAAAACGTGATTGTCCTGTTTTTTTTTATTTATTACATTTTACACACTATGGAGGTCGAAATAACACTCTGAAATTGTGATAATGCCCTTTTTAGAGTAAGCTTTTTATAGAAGAAAAAAAGTGCCTCGAATTTCAGTCTGTTCAGGTGGGATGGAGTTATTGGCCCACAGCATGACATCACAATCTGATCTGATTATTATGACCAATGACCAGTCGTCTTTTATTTGCATATGTATCCTACTTTGAAGGGGTTAAGCAGGGTAGGCTGTAGAGTCTAGACGAGGGTTCTTCAATTCCGGTCCTGGAGGGCCGAAACACCTCTGTTTTTCATCCTCTCCTTCTTAATCAGGGGCTAATTCAGACCTGGGACACCAGGTGAGTGCAATTAACTACCAGGTAGAAATAAAAACAAGAAGTGTTTCGGCCCTCCAGGACCGGAATGGAAGAACCCTGATCTAGAGGATCCTATCCACCACTGTATTACAATGTGTATCGGCACAGCCACACAATCAGACTGAGCATTTCAATGGCAAAAAGGAGGCTCGGGAAAATAAATGGTAAAAAATATATATTTCAAGTTATTTTCATGAAATAAACACACAGTGATTTATTAGACATAATGTTATTTAAACGTTGAATTAAAAAGACTGGGGGCATTACTGAAGGGCTTTCTGAGGAGTTTAACCACAGGACCTTACAGTGCCTTCTGAAAGTTTTCAGACCCCTTGACTTTTTACACATTTTGTTACGTTACAGCCTTATTCTAAAATTGATTAAATTGTTTTTTTTTTCTCCTCATCAATCTACACACAATTCCCCTTAATGACAAAGCAAGAAAAAGGTTTTTAGAAATGTTTAGTAATTTATTACAAATAAAAAACTGAAATATCACATATACATAAGTATTCAGACCCTTTACTCAGTACTTTGTTGAAGCACCTTTGGCAGTGATTACAGCATCGAGTCTTCTTGGGTATGACGCTACAAGCTTGGCACACCTGTATTTGGGGAGTTTCTCCCATTCTTCTCTGCAGATCCTCTCAAGCTCTGTCAGGTTGGATGGGGAGCGTTGCTGCACAGCTATTTTCAGGTCCTCCAGAGATGTTCAATCAGGTTTAAGTCCGGGCTCTGGCTGGGCCACTCAAGGAATTCAGAGACTTGTCCCGAAGCCCCTCCTGTGTTGTCTTGGCTGTGTGCTTAGGGTCGTTGTCCTGTTGGAAGGTGAACCTTTGCCCCAGTCTGAGGTCCTGAGCGCTCTGGAGCAGGTTATCATGAAGGATCTCTCTGTACTTTGCTCCATTCATCTTTGCCTCGATCCTGACTAGTCTCCCAGTCCCTGCCGCTGAAAAACATCCCCACAGCATGATGCTGCCACCACCATGCTTCAATCTTGGTTTCATCAGACCAGAGAATCTTGTTTCTCATGGTCTGAGAGTCTTTAGGTGTCTTTTAGCAAACTCCAAATGCCTTTTGCTGAGGAGTGGCTTCCGTCTGGCCACTCTACCATAAAGGCCTGATTGGTGGAGTGCTGCAGAGATGGTTGTCCTTCTGGAAGGTTCTCCCATCTAGACAGAGGAACTCTAGAGCTCTGTCAGAGTGACTATCGGGTTCTTGGTCACCTCCCTGACCAAGGCCCTTCTCCCCCGATTGCTCAGTTTGGACGGGCGGCCAGCTTTAGGAAGAGTCTTAGTGGTTCCAAACTTATTCCATTTAAGAATGATGGAGGCTACTGTGTTATTGGGGACCTTCAATGCTGCAGAAATGTGTTGGTACCCTTCCCCAGAACTGTGCATCGACACAATCCTGTCTTGCAGCTCTACGGACAATTCCTTTGAACTCATGGCTTGGTTTTTGCGCAGACATGCACTGTCAACTGTGGGACCTTATATAGACAGGTGTGTGCCTTTCCAAATCATGTACAATCAATTGAATTTACCACAGGTGGACTCCAATCAAGTTGTAGAAACATCTCAAGGATGATCAATGGAAACAGGATGCACCTGAGCTCAATTTCTAGTCTCATAGCAAAGGGTCTGAATACTTATGTAAATAAGGTATTTCTGTTTTTCGTTTGTTAATAAATGTGCAAAAAAATTCGAAAAACCTGTTTTTGATTTGTCATTATGGGGTATTGTGTGAGGATTTGTATTTATTTAATCAATTTTAGAGTAAGGCTGTAACATAACAAAATGTGGGAAAAGTCAAGGGGTCTGAATAATTTACGAAGGCACTGTATGTACATCTCAATATATTGATCTCACTATCAGGCTCTAACCGTTATAATTATACGGGGCTTATGTTAACCTCGGGGAATGTAGGCTACGTGCTCCTCACTGCTCCGTTGCCTCCGAGAGATGCCACGTGCGTAAGGACGCAGGATAGCGGCACGCACTGCGCATGGCTCGCTGGCTAGTTCATCAACGGTGCCACCGCGTCATATCTTCCAACACAGTCCGAACTTCCTCGCATGCCTCTCCGGGCGGCCCATCCACTATAGCTGCTCATATCCACCGGAAACCTTCCCGCCGCTCATTGTGGAGAGCTCTAGCAGAGCTGGGCGTCATGAATTAAAGAAAAGCCTGCGTTTACAAATCTGATCACCAAACCCCGGCTGCAAGGTAAAACACATTTATGACTACGATTATTTGAGTTTTGGTTATTGTCTTGCTCATCCTCGATTTATTATCTGATTCTAAAGATCAGATCAGAAGAAAACTACACATGTTGAGAAAACCGTTATTTTCTCGATTCATCCTTTACTGTCATTGAAAACAATATATTGACACTTATGGCTATTGACATGGCTATAATAATAACACAGTGTCATAATAACGGTTTGTTGTAGGCTACAATATAGCACAACGAGTATTTTCCCCATTACATTACGCCCATGTCAGAATAACGGAGAGATATCCTGCTAATTTGTATGCAATACACTTTGGTGGTCCAAATGGATATAAAACCTCAATACAATACACTGCAGAAGTCGCGCCTGCCGTGTGTAAATATAGGCTAAATATGTAGGCTAGACATCTATATGATTCGGATCTTTGTTCTTGTTTGAAGTCAATACTAGTCCCATATATGGGATGCCCAGAGCCCGTTCCGACCACCTAGTTTCGAATTCAGCAGCACAGAAACCCCGCCCCGACGGAGTCCTCTCTATGTTGCAGGCAGGCGGATTCAAAATCGGAGGTATACTTGCATAATCAGATAATCAGACAGGGACATTTGCGTGCTGCTGTCCATAAAGTCACTAGGCTAGTAATGGGTCCATGGAATCCAGTTAAAGCAGTGGCACAAATGTTTTTGAACTTGTTGTCACCTATTCCTGACACAAGCACTGACTTCATAAAATAGTCATAACAATCAATGGGTTATTTGTGACAGACCAAAAGCTGACCATCTTGTGTTTGCAGTGTGGTGTGGTTGGACCAGCGGTGATGGTTTTGGACCCAGGTGAGGACTGTATGGATCGGACAGATGTCCAGGGGGTCAGAGGGAGCAGCAGCACCACAGACCTGACAGGGCCAGAACCAAGACCGGATCCTCGCAAAACCACCACAAGCGACAGCACCAGACTAGAAAACACCAGACCGGATGCCCCCAAAACCACCACAACTAGAAAAGAAGAGACCAGACCTGACACTACTAAAACCATTAACACCACCACCACTAGAACAGAAGGCACCAGAGCAGACCCTCCCAAAACCACAGAAGAACCAACACCGGACCCTCCCAAAACCACCACCAGCACCTGGCTCCGTGCCAGGACGAGCAGTGTCACCAAGAGGGAGCGGCTATCCAACTCCCACAATGGACCCCAGCCTCAACCTCAGTTGTTGGGGGCCAATGTCGGCCTTACCCCCAGCCCTAGGGCCAGTGTTTGCTCCTCGACCGACTCCTCTCACCCAGACTCGCCATATGATGGACCGGCGGTCTCTCTGCGGCGGGACGTCACCGTGGCAACGGCCTCGTCTCGGAACAAGGTGGCGACCAGGCCCCCACTCCGCCGGCCCCTCAGCTTGGACGTGACGCCCCTGCGTCTCCGTGGCTCTGAGCCCGTGCTGGACCGCAGGGTCCTGCAGCCCCCCTGGCGTAGCGGTGGTGGTCCCTCCTCTGCCTCCTCTCCCCCAGCCCGCTCCCTCACCAGCCCCAGCCTGGGCCCCGGAGGCTGGATGCGCCGCAGCGAGAGCACCTGTACCGTCAACAACTCCTCAATGGGCCTCCGGGCCACCAGGGGGCGTATGCGGCCAGCCACCTCCCTTCCCCACATTGCCCGGGGGTTTGGAGGGGCCTCCACGCTGCCCTTGCCTTCCACGCCACGGGGCCCCTGTCTCCTTGTGGCCCTCAGACCCGTTAACCTAGACCAGGAGAGGCAGGCCTTCTTCCAGTCTGACTATAAATACGACCCACAGTTTGAGTACTCGACCCCGGAGCCCAGCACTGTGCTGGAGAAATACAGAGAGGGATCTGGCCTCTTCCTCACACAGGTAGGTCTCTCTGTCTGGCAAAGATATTAGATGATAGGAAGATAACCCACTCTGGGGATTTCTGCATGTTTAGTTATTATGTTCATTTTGTGGCAAATTAACTTGAAACTTGAAATGTCATTGCTTGCTCTTCATGTCCTGAAATCGTCGTTTGCTCTTCCTGGGCGTTTCTTTCTCTCTCTCTCTCTCTCTCTCTCTCTCTCTGTCTCTCTCTCTCTCTCTCTCTCTCTCTCTCTCTCTCTCTCTCTCTCTCTCTCTCTCTCTCTCTCTCTCTCTCTCTCTCTCTCTCTCTCTCTCTCTTTCTTTCTGGGTGCTTCTCTCTCTAACGCTCTCTCTCATTCCCTCCTCTGTCTCTCTGGGTTGATCTCTCTCTCTCTCTCTCTAGGCTGTTGGGATTATGGAGTGTATTCTGAGGAAGTTTGGTAACTATGAGAACTTTGAGGAGGTGACAGGAGGAAGTATTTTACCGAAGAGTAGAGTCTATGCTGCTGCACGCAAGTACCTGCAGAAGGAGAACTGTGTAGGAGAGGTGAGTGAGTAGTGTGTTTGAGGGTTGGTGTGTTATGGGTAGTGTGTTTGTGGGTTGGTGTGTTATGGGTAGTGTGTTTGTGGGTTGGTGTGTTACGTGTAATGCAGTGGAGGCTGCTGAGGGGAGGACGGCTCATAATAATGGTTGGATTGGAGTGAATGGAATGGCATCAAACCATGTGTTTGATGTATTTGATACCATTCCACCGATTCCTCTCAAGCCATTACCACGAGCCCGTCCTCCCAAATTAAGGTACCACCAACCTCCTGTGGTGTAGTGTGTTTGAAGGTTAGTGTGTTAACAAGATGTCTTTGTGTAATGATGATGATAACCTTGTCTAGAGGGTGGTGGTCTGTGTGATGATGATGATAACCTTGTCTAGAGGGTGGTGGTCTGTATGATGATGATGATAACCTTATCTAGAGGGTGGTGTGTCTGTATGATGATGATGATGATGATGATGATGGTAATGATGATGACCTCGTCTAGGTGGTGGTGTGTCTGTCTGAGGAGCTGCTGTCGCAGGCTGTGATGATGGTGGAGAGTTGTCGTCCCACTCTGACGATCAACCTGTCTGGAGCACGACAACACTGGCTGGAGGGCATGTTCAGGCATGAGATAGGTACACTACACTGACTGTACCATACAGCATGTTGTCACCGTGTGGGGGATCTGGGATGTGTTTATCACTGACGGTACCATACAGCATGTTGTCACCGTGTGGGGGATCTGGGATGTGTTTATCACTGACGGTACCATACAGCATGTTGTCACCGTGTGGGGGATCTGGGATGTGTTTATCACTGACTGTACCATACAGCATGTTGTCACTGTGTGGGGGATCTGGGATGTGTTTATCACTGACGGTACCATACAGCATGTTGTCACCGTGTGGGGGATCTGGGATGTGTTTATCACTGACGGTACCATACAGCATGTTGTCACCGTGTGGGGGATCTGGGATGTGTTTATCACTGACGGTACCATACAGCATGTTGTCACTGTGTGGGGGATCTGGGATGTGTTTATCACTGACTGTACCATACAGCATGTTGTCACCGTGTGGGGGATTTGGGTTGTGTTTATCATCCTCACAGCATCATAAATTAGTTATGAGTTATCATTTCTGAGTTCTACGCAAACACAACTCAGTATTTGTGTTGAATTTGTTCACCAGCCATGTCCACTACAGAAGCCAAGTAAGGCTAGTCTAAAATGAACCATCCTTCATCTCTCTCTCCCTATCAGGTATACACTGCCTCAATACCTTCCTGTTATTCCATCTCTCTCTCAGGCAAACATTACCTGAAATAAACCTTCTTCCAGCTCTGTCACACACAACCTTAATACAATTCCATGATTTTCATCGCTCTCTCTCTCAAACATTACCTGAAATAAATCTACTTCCATCTCTCATCTCTACACCCCCATGTTATTCCATCTCTCCCTCCCAGGAACCCACTACCTTCGGGGTGTGAACAACAACCTGCAGTCCTGGTCCACTTCCGCAGGCAGGAAGCAGTATGGCCTGAAACCGGCCAATCCCACGGAAGAGGGCCTGGCAAGCCTGCACAGTGTGTTGCTACGGAAACAGCCCTACCTGTGGCGCGCCGCTCTGCTCTACTATACGGTGTACCACGCCGCCAGGATGAGCTTCAGCCAGCTCTTCAGCCACATCGCTCAGTTCGTCCAGGATCCCGCGGTGCGCTGGGAGTACTGCCTCAGAGCCAAGAGGGGACAGACGGACACCTCGCAGCCTGGTGGGGGACAGTGTGTGTGTGAATGTTAGGGAATAGGGTGCCATTTGGGCCACGGTCTGTTTACGTCTACATTCCCCTCTTCCTCATGTCTGTCCGTTGCAGCATCACCATGGGACAGCTGTACGAGAAGGAGAAGGACGAGGACGGCTTTTTATACGTGGCGTACAGCGGAGAGAACACCTTCGGTGTCTAGACCCACCTTCATCATCATCATCATCATCAGCCTTACTTACGACAGAATACAACACCCTGGCCACACCCCACCCACCCACCACCCCAACCCTAACTCACACCCCACCCCTGGGAGAAGCCCTGGGAAACCCCCAGAGAAATGAAGTGAAATAAAGAGAATAAGAGAGTGATCAGTTGAGTGAAAAGAGTGTCACCAGTCTGTCTAATCTATTCCTGCCCATGTTGTATCAATGCTGTTTACATTCATTTATTAATATGTTTATTATTATTTTTGAAGTTATGTATAGTGGTAAAAATTGGAATGACTGTTTTGTTTGTTTGATGTTTTGTGCTTTACTTTAGTTTAGGTGCTCTGAGGTTGTTTTTTTTCATTCGCGAAATGATATTTTTGTTTGAAGTTTCACTTTCAGTTTGGCTGTTATCCTTGAAGATTTATATTTCAAACTATTTGAACGGTAAGGTAGCTGGATGACCTAACCAATAAAAAATTTGAATAATCCTTGTGTTTTTATTGACCTATACCAGCGTTCTTCCACTTCGGTCCTTGAGATTTTTGATCCAGCCCTAAAGTAACACACAGACTGTTATTACAGCATTATACCAGTTCATAAAGTAACACACAGACTGTTATTACAGCATTATACCAGTTCATAAAGTAACAGACTGTTATTACAGCATTATACCAGTTCATAAAGTAACACACAGACTGTTATTACAGCATTATACCAGTTCATAAAGTAACACACAGACTATGTTATTAAAGCATTATACCAGTTCATAAAGTAACACACAGACTGTTATTACAGCATTATACCAGTTCATAAAGTAACACACAGACTGTTATTACAGCATTATACCAGTTCATAAAGTAACACACAGACTGTTATTACAGCATTATACCAGTTCATAAAGTAACACACAGACTGTTATTACAGCATTATACCAGTTCATAAAGTAACACACAGACTATGTTATTACAGCATTATACCAGTTCATAAAGTAACACACAGACTGTTATTACAGCATTATACCAGTTCATAAAGTAACACACAGACTGTTATTACAGCATTATACCAGTTCATAAAGTAACACACAGACTGTTATTACAGCATTATACCAGTTCATAAAGTAACACACAGACTGTTATTACAGCATTATACCAGTTCATAAAGTAACACACAGACTGTTATTACAGCATTATACCAGTTCATAAAGTAACACACAGACTATGTTATTACAGCATTATACCAGTTCATAAAGTAACACACAGACTATGTTATTACAGCATTATACCAGTTCATAAAGTAACACACAGACTGTTATTACAGCATTATACCAGTTCATAAAGTAACACACAGACTATGTTATTACAGCATTATACCAGTTCATAAAGTAACACACAGACTATGTTATTACAGCATTATACCAGTTCATAAAGTAACACACAGACTGTTATTACAGCATTATACCAGTTCATAAAGTAACACACAGACTATGTTATTACAGCATTATACCAGTTCATAAAGTAACACACAGACTGTTATTACAGCATTATACCAGTTCATAAAGTAACACACAGACTATGTTATTACAGCATTATACCAGTTCATAAAGTAACACACAGACTATGCTATTACAGCATTATACCAGTTCATAAAGTAACACACAGACTGTTATTACAGCATTATACCAGTTCATAAAGTAACACACAGACTGTTATTACAGCATTATACCAGTTCATAAAGTAACACACAGACTGTTATTACAGCATTATACCAGTTCATAAAGTAACACACAGACTATGTTATTACAGCATTATACCAGTTCATAAAGTAACACACAGACTGTTATTACAGCATTATACCAGTTCATAAAGTAACACACAGACTGTTATTACAGCATTATACCAGTTCATATAGTAACACACAGACTATGTTATTACAGTATTATACCAGTTCATAAAGTAACACACAGACTGTTATTACAGCATTATACCAGTTCATAAAGTAACACACAGACTGTTATTACAGCATTATACCAGTTCATAAAGTAACACACAGACTGTTATTACAGCATTATACCAGTTCATAAAGTAACTCACAGACTGTTATTACAGCATTATACCAGTTCATAAAGTAACAAACAGACTATGTTATTACAGCATTATACCAGTTCATAAAGTAACAAACAGACTATGTTATTACAGCATTATACCAGTTCATAAAGTAACACACAGACTGTTATTACAGCATTATACCAGTTCATAAAGTAACACACAGACTGTTATTACAGCATTATACCAGTTCATAAAGTAACACACAGACTGTTATTACAGCATTATACCAGTTCATAAAGTAACACACAGACTGTTATTACAGCATTATACGAGTTCATAAAGTAACACACAGACTGTTATTACAGCATTATACCAGTTCATAAAGTAACACACAGACTGTTATTACAGCATTATACCAGTTCATAAAGTAACACACAGACTATGTTATTACAGCATTATACCAGTTCATAAAGTAACACACAGACTGTTATTACAGCATTATACCAGTTCATAAAGTAACACACAGACTGTTATTACAGCATTATACCAGTTCATAAAGTAACACACAGACTATGCTATTACAGCATTATACCAGTTCATAAAGTAACACACAGACTGTTATTACAACATTATACCAGTTCATAAAGTAACACACAGACTGTTATTACAGCATTATACCAGTTCATAAAGTAACACATAGACTGTTATTACAGCATTATACCAGTTCATTAAGTAACACACAGACTATGTTATTACAGCATTATACCAGTTCATAAAGTAACACACAGACTGTTATTACTGCATTATACCAGTTCATAAAGTAACAGACTGACTGTGTTATTACAGCATTATACCAGTTCATAAAGTAACACACAGACTGTTATTACAGCATTATACCAGTTCATAAAGTAACACACAAACTATGTTATTACAGCATTATACCAGTTCATAAAGTAACACACAGACTATGTTATTACAGCATTATACCAGTTCATAAAGTAACACACAGACTATGTTATTACAGCATTATACCAGTTCATAAAGTAACACACAGACTATGTTATTACAGCATTATACCAGTTCATAAAGTAATACACAGACTATGTTATTACAGCATTATACCAGTTCATAAAGTAACACACAGACTATGCTATTACAGCATTATACCAGTTCATAAAGTAACACACAGACTATGTTATTACAGCATTATACCAGTTCATAAAGTAACACACAGACTGTTATTACAGCATTATACCAGTTCATAAAGTAACACACAGACTGTTATTACAGCATTATACCAGTTCATAAAGTAACACACAGACTATGCTATTACAGCATTATACCAGTTCATAAAGTAACACACAGACTGTTATTACAGCATTATTCCAGTTCATAAAGTAACACACAGACTGTTATTACAGCATTATACCAGTTCATAAAGTAACACACAGACTATGTTATTACAGCATTATACCAGTTCATAAAGTAACACACAGACTGTTATTACAGCATTATACCAGTTCATAAAGTAACAGACTGACTGTGTTATTACAGCATTATACCAGTTCATAAAGTAACACACAGACTGTTATTACGGCATTATACCAGTTCATAAAGTAACACACAGACTATGTTATTACAGCATTATACCAGTTCATAAAGTAACACACAGACTATGTTATTACAGCATTATACAAGTTCATAAAGTAACACACAGACTATGTTATTACAATATTATACCAGTTCATAAAGTAACACACAGACTGTTATTACAGCATTATACCAGTTCATAAAGTAACACACAGACTGTTATTACAGCATTATTCCAGTTCATAAAGTAAAACACAGACTGTTATTACAGCACTATACCAGTTCATAAAGTAACACACACACTATGTTATTACAGCATCATACCAGTTCATAAAGTAACACACAGACTGTTATTACAGCATTATACCAGTTCATAAAGTAACACACAGACTGTTATTACAGCATTATACCAGTTCCTAAAGTAACAGACAGACTGTTATTACAGCATTATACCAGTTCATAAAGTAACACACAGACTATGTTATTACAGCATTATACCAGTTCATAAAGTAACAGACTATGCTATTACAGCATTATACCAGTTCATAAAGTAACACACAGACTATGTTATTACAGCATTATACCAGTTCATAAAGTAACACACACACTGTTATTACAGCATTATACCAGTTCATAAAGTAACACACAGACTATGTTATTACAGCATTATACCAGTTCATAAAGTAACACACAGACTATGTTATTACAGCATTATACCAGTTCATAAAGTAACACACAGACTGTTATTACAGCATTATACCAGTTCATAAAGTAACACACAGACTATGCTATTACAGCATTATACCAGTTCATAAAGTAACACACAGACTGTTATTACAGCATTATACCAGTTCATAAAGTAACACACAGACTGTTATTACAGCATTATACCAGTTCATAAAGTAACACACAGACTGTTATTACAGCATTATACCAGTTCATAAAGTAACACACAGACTATGTTATTACAGCATTATACCAGTTCATAAAGTAACACACAGACTATGTTATTACAGCATTATACCAGTTCATAAAGTAACACACAGACTGTTATTACAGCATTATACCAGTTCATAAAGTAACACACAGACTGTTATTACAGCATTATACCAGTTCATAAAGTAACACACAGACTATGTTATTACAGTATTATACCAGTTCATAAAGTAACACACATACTGTTATTACAGCATTATACCAGTTCATAAAGTAACACACAGACTGTTATTACAGCATTATACCAGTTCATAAAGTAACACACAGACTATGTTATTACAGCATTATACCAGTTCATAAAGTAACACACAGACTGTTATTACAGCATTATACCAGTTCATAAAGTAACACACAGACTGTTATTACAGCATTATACCAGTTCATAAAGTAACACACAGACTATGTTATTACAGCATTATATCAGTTCATAAAGTAACACACAGACTGTTATTACAGCAAATACCAGTTCATAAAGTAACACACAGACTTTTATTATAGCATTATACCAGTTCATAAAGTAACACACAGACTATGTTATTACAGCATTATACCAGTTCATAAAGTAACAAACAGACTATGTTATTACAGCATTATACCAGTTCATAAAGTAACACACAGACTGTTATTACAGCATTATACCAGTTCATAAAGTAACACACAGACTGTTATTACAGCATTATACCAGTTCATAAAGTAACACACAGACTGTTATTACAGCATTATACCAGTTCATAAAGTAACACACAGACTGTTATTACAGCATTATACCAGTTCATAAAGTAACACACAGACTGTTATTACAGCATTATACCAGTTCATAAAGTAACACACAGACTGTTATTACAGCATTATACCAGTTCATAAAGTAACACACAGACTATGCTATTACAGCATTATACCAGTTCATAAAGTAACACACAGACTGTTATTACAACATTATACCAGTTCATAAAGTAACACACAGACTGTTATTACAGCATTATACCAGTTCATAAAGTAACACATAGACTGTTATTACAGCATTATACCAGTTCATTAAGTAACACACAGACTATGTTATTACAGCATTATACCAGTTCATAAAGTAACACACAGACTGTTATTACTGCATTATACCAGTTCATAAAGTAACAGACTGACTGTGTTATTACAGCATTATACCAGTTCATAAAGTAACACACAGACTGTTATTACAGCATTATACCAGTTCATAAAGTAACACACAAACTATGTTATTACAGCATTATACCAGTTCATAAAGTAACACACAGACTATGTTATTACAGCATTATACCAGTTCATAAAGTAACACACAGACTATGTTATTACAGCATTATACCAGTTCATAAAGTAACACACAGACTATGTTATTACAGCATTATACCAGTTCATAAAGTAATACACAGACTATGTTATTACAGCATTATACCAGTTCATAAAGTAACACACAGACTATGCTATTACAGCATTATACCAGTTCATAAAGTAACACACAGACTATGTTATTACAGCATTATACCAGTTCATAAAGTAACACACAGACTGTTATTACAGCATTATACCAGTTCATAAAGTAACACACAGACTGTTATTACAGCATTATACCAGTTCATAAAGTAACACACAGACTATGCTATTACAGCATTATACCAGTTCATAAAGTAACACACAGACTGTTATTACAGCATTATTCCAGTTCATAAAGTAACACACAGACTGTTATTACAGCATTATACCAGTTCATAAAGTAACACACAGACTATGTTATTACAGCATTATACCAGTTCATAAAGTAACACACAGACTGTTATTACAGCATTATACCAGTTCATAAAGTAACAGACTGACTGTGTTATTACAGCATTATACCAGTTCATAAAGTAACACACAGACTGTTATTACGGCATTATACCAGTTCATAAAGTAACACACAGACTATGTTATTACAGCATTATACCAGTTCATAAAGTAACACACAGACTATGTTATTACAGCATTATACAAGTTCATAAAGTAACACACAGACTATGTTATTACAATATTATACCAGTTCATAAAGTAACACACAGACTGTTATTACAGCATTATACCAGTTCATAAAGTAACACACAGACTGTTATTACAGCATTATTCCAGTTCATAAAGTAAAACACAGACTGTTATTACAGCACTATACCAGTTCATAAAGTAACACACACACTATGTTATTACAGCATCATACCAGTTCATAAAGTAACACACAGACTGTTATTACAGCATTATACCAGTTCATAAAGTAACACACAGACTGTTATTACAGCATTATACCAGTTCCTAAAGTAACAGACAGACTGTTATTACAGCATTATACCAGTTCATAAAGTAACACACAGACTATGTTATTACAGCATTATACCAGTTCATAAAGTAACAGACTATGCTATTACAGCATTATACCAGTTCATAAAGTAACACACAGACTATGTTATTACAGCATTATACCAGTTCATAAAGTAACACACACACTGTTATTACAGCATTATACCAGTTCATAAAGTAACACACAGACTATGTTATTACAGCATTATACCAGTTCATAAAGTAACACACAGACTATGTTATTACAGCATTATACCAGTTCATAAAGTAACACACAGACTGTTATTACAGCATTATACCAGTTCATAAAGTAACACATAGACTGTTATTACAGCATTATACCAGTTCATAAAGTAACAGACTGACTGTGTTATTACAGCATTATACCAGTTCATAAAGTAACACACATACTGTTATTACAGCATTATACCAGTTCATAAAGTAACACACAGACTATGTTATTACAGCATTATACCAGTTCATAAAGTAACACACAGACTGTTATTACAGCATTATACCAGTTCATAAAGTAACACACAGACTGTTATTACAGCATTATTCCAGTTCATAAAGTAACACACAGACTGTTATTACAGCATTATACCAGTTCATAAAGTAACACACACACTATGTTATTACAGCATTATACCAGTTCATAAAGTAACACACGGACTGTTATTACAGCATTATACCAGTTCATAAAGTAACACACAGACTGTTAATACAGCATTATACCAGTTCCTAAAGTAACAGACAGACTGTTATTACAGCATTATACCAGTTCATAAAGTAACACACAGACTATGTTATTACAGCATTATACCAATTCATAAAGTAACAGACTATGTTATTACAGCATTATACCAGTTCATAAAGTAACACACAGACTATGTTATTACAGCATTATACCAGTTCATAAAGTAACACACAGACTGTTATTACAGCATTATACCAGTTCATAAAGTAACACACAGACTGTTATTACAGCATTATACCAGTTCATAAAGTAACACACAGACTATGTTATTACAGCATTATACCAGTTCATAAAGTAACACACAGACTATGTTATTACAGCATTATACCAGTTCATAAAGTAACACACAGACTATGTTATTACAGCATTATACCAGTTCATAAAGTAACACACAGACTATGTTATTACAGCATTATACCAGTTCATAAAGTAACACACAGACTGTTATTACAGCATTATACCAGTTCATAAAGTAACACACAGACTGTTATTACAGCATTATACCAGTTCATAAAGTAACACACAGACTATGTTATTACAGTATTATACCAGTTCATAAAGTAACACACAGACTGTTATTACAGCATTATACCAGTTCATAAAGTAACACACAGACTGTTATTACAGCATTATACCAGTTCATAAAGTAACACACAGACTATGTTATTACAGCATTATACCAGTTCATAAAGTAACACATAGACTGTTATTACAGCATTATACCAGTTCATAAAGTAACACACAGACTGTTATTACAGCATTATACCAGTTCATAAAGTAACACACAGACTATGTTATTACAGCATTATATCAGTTCATAAAGTAACACACAGACTGTTATTACAGCAAATACCAGTTCATAAAGTAACACACATACTTTTATTATAGCATTATACCAGTTCATAAAGTAACACACAGACTATGTTATTACAGCATTATACCAGTTCATAAAGTAACAAACAGACTATGTTATTACAGCATTATACCAGTTCATAAAGTAACACACAGACTGTTATTACAGCATTATACCAGTTCATAAAGTAACACACAGACTGTTATTACAGCATTATACCAGTTCATAAAGTAACACATAGACTGTTATTACAGCATTATACCAGTTCATAAAGTAACACACAGACTGTTATTACAGCATTATACCAGTTCATAAAGTAACACACAGACTGTTATTACAGCATTATACCAGTTCATAAAGTAACACACATACTGTTATTACAGCATTATACCAGTTCATAAAGTAACACACAGACTGTTATTACAGCATTATACCAGTTCATAAAGTAACACACAGACTATGTTATTACAGCATTATACCAGTTCATAAAGTAACACACAGACTGATATTACAGCATTATACCAGTTCATAAAGTAACACACAGACTGTTATTACAGCATTATACCAGTTCATAAAGTAACACACATACTGTTATTACAGCATTATACCAGTTCATAAAGTAACACACAGACTGTTATTACAGCATTATACCAGTTCATAAAGTAACACACAGACTATGTTATTACAGCATTATACAAATTCATAAAGTAACACACAGACTGTTATTACAGCATTATACCAGTTCATAAAGTAACACACAGACTGTTATTACAGCATTATACCAGTTCATAAAGTAACACACAGACTATGCTATTAAAGCATTATACCAGTTCATAAAGTAACACACAGACTATGTTATTACAGCATTATACCAGTTCATAAAGTAACACACAGACTATGCTATTAAAGCATTATACCAGTTCATAAAGTAACACACAGACTGTTATTACAACATTATACCAGTTCATAAAGTAACACACAGACTGTTATTACAGCATTATACCAGTTCATAAAGTAACACATAGACTGTTATTACAGCATTATACCAGTTCATAAAGTAACACACAGACTATGTTATTACAGCATTATACCAGTTCATAAAGTAACACACAGACTGTTATTACTGCATTATACCAGTTCATAAAGTAACAGACTGACTGTGTTATTACAGCATTATACCAGTTCATAAAGTAACACACAGACTATGTTATTACAGCATTATACCAGTTCATAAAGTAACACACAGACTATGTTATTACAGCATTATACCAGTTCATAAAGTAACACACAGACTATGCTATTAACGCATTATACCAGTTCATAAAGTAACACAGAGACTGTTATTACAACATTATACCAGTTCATAAAGTAACACACAGACTGTTATTACAGCATTATACCAGTTCATAAAGTAACACATAGACTGTTATTACAGCATTATACCAGTTCATAAAGTAACACACAGACTATGTTATTACAGCATTATACCAGTTCATAAAGTAACACACAGACTGTTATTACTGCATTATACCAGTTCATAAAGTAACAGACTGACTGTGTTATTACAGCATTATACCAGTTCATAAAGTAACACACAGACTGTTAATACAGCATTATACCAGTTCATAAAGTAACACACAAACTATGTTATTACAGCATTATACCAGTTCATAAAGTAACACACAGACTATGTTATTACAGCATTATACCAGTTCATAAAGTAACACACAGACTATGTTATTACAGCATTATACCAGTTCATAAAGTAACACACAGACTGTTATTACAGCATTATTCCAGTTCATAAAGTAACACACATACTGTTATTACAGCATTATACCAGTTCATAAAGTAACAGACTGTTATTACAGCATTATACCAGTTCATAAAGTAACACACAGACTGTTATTACAGCATTATACCAGTTCATAAAGTAACACACAGACTATGTTATTACAGCATTATACCAGTTCATAAAGTAACACACAGACTGTTATTACAGCATTATACCAGTTCATAAAGTAACACACAGACTATGTTATTACAGCATTATACCAGTTCATAAAGTAACACACAGACTATGTTATTACAGCATTATACCAGTTCATAAAGTAACACACAGACTGTTATTACAGCATTATACCAGTTCATAAAGTAACACATAGACTGTTATTACAGCATTATACCAGTTCATATAGTAACAGACTGACTGTGTTATTACAGCATTATACCAGTTCATAAAGTAACACACATACTGTTATTACAGCATTATACCAGTTCATAAAGTAACACACAGACTATGTTATTACAGCATTATACCAGTTCATAAAGTAACACACAGACTGTTATTACAGCATTATACCAGTTCATAAAGTAACACACAGACTGTTATTACAGCATTATTCCAGTTCATAAAGTAACACACAGACTGTTATTACAGCATTATACCAGTTCATAAAGTAACACACACACTATGTTATTACAGCATTATACCAGTTCATAAAGTAACACACGGACTGTTATTACAGCATTATACCAGTTCATAAAGTAACACACAGACTGTTAATACAGCATTATACCAGTTCCTAAAGTAACAGACAGACTGTTATTACAGCATTATACCAGTTCATAAAGTAACACACAGACTATGTTATTACAGCATTATACCAATTCATAAAGTAACACACAGACTGTTATTACAGCATTATACCAGTTCATAAAGTAACACACAGACTGTTATTACAGCATTATACCAGTTCATAAAGTAACACACAGACTATGCAATTAAAGCATTATACCAGTTCATAAAGTAACACACAGACTATGTTATTACAGCATTATACCAGTTCATAAAGTAACACACAGACTATGCTATTAAAGCATTATACCAGTTCATAAAGTAACACACAGACTGTTATTACAACATTATACCAGTTCATAAAGTAACACACAGACTGTTATTACAGCATTATACCAGTTCATAAAGTAACACATAGACTGTTATTACAGCATTATACCAGTTCATAAAGTAACACACAGACTATGTTATTACAGCATTATACCAGTTCATAAAGTAACACACAGACTGTTATTACTGCATTATACCAGTTCATAAAGTAACAGACTGACTGTGTTATTACAGCATTATACCAGTTCATAAAGTAACACACAGACTATGTTATTACAGCATTATACCAGTTCATAAAGTAACACACAGACTATGTTATTACAGCATTATACCAGTTCATAAAGTAACACACAGACTATGCTATTAAAGCATTATACCAGTTCATAAAGTAACACACAGACTGTTATTACAACATTATACCAGTTCATAAAGTAACACACAGACTGTTATTACAGCATTATACCAGTTCATAAAGTAACACATAGACTGTTATTACAGCATTATACCAGTTCATAAAGTAACACACAGACTATGTTATTACAGCATTATACCAGTTCATAAAGTAACACACAGACTGTTATTACTGCATTATACCAGTTCATAAAGTAACAGACTGACTGTGTTATTACAGCATTATACCAGTTCATAAAGTAACACACAGACTGTTAATACAGCATTATACCAGTTCATAAAGTAACACACAAACTATGTTATTACATCATTATACCAGTTCATTAAGTAACACACAGACTATGTTATTACAGCATTATACCAGTTCATAAAGTAACACACAGACTATGTTATTACAGCATTATACCAGTTCATAAAGTAACACACAGACTGTTATTACAGCATTATTCTAGTTCATAAAGTAACACACAGACTGTTATTACAGCATTATACCAGTTCATAAAGTAACAGACTGTTATTACAGCATTATACCAGTTCATAAAGTAACACACAGACTATGTTATTACAGCATTATACCAGTTCATAAAGTAACACACAGACTGTTATTACAGCATTATACCAGTTCATAAAGTAACACACAGACTATGTTATTACAGCATTATACCAGTTCATAAAGTAACACACAGACTATGTTATTACAGCATTATACCAGTTAATAAAGTAACACACAGACTGTTATTACAGCATTATACCAGTTCATAAAGTAACACATAGACTGTTATTACAGCATTATACCAGTTCATAAAGTAACAGACTGACTGTGTTATTACAGCATTATACCAGTTCATAAAGTAACAAACATACTGTTATTACAGCATTATACCAGTTCATAAAGTAACACACAGACTATGTTATTACAGCATTATACCAGTTCATAAAGTAACACACAGACTGTTATTACAGCATTATACCAGTTCATAAAGTAACACACAGACTGTTATTACAGCATTATTCCAGTTCATAAAGTAACACACAGACTGTTATTACAGCATTATACCAGTTCATAAAGTAACACACACACTATGTTATTACAGCATTATACCAGTTCATAAAGTAACACACGGACTGTTATTACAGCATTATACCAGTTCATAAAGTAACACACAGACTGTTAATACAGCATTATACCAGTTCCTAAAGTAACAGACAGACTGTTATTACAGCATAATACCAGTTCATAAAGTAACACACAGACTATGTTATTACAGCATTATACCAATTCATAAAGTAACAGACTATGTTATTACAGCATTATACCAGTTCATAAAGTAACACACAGACTATGTTATTACAGCATTATACCAGTTCATAAAGTAACACACAGACTGTTATTACAGCATTATACCAGTTCATAAAGTAACACACAGACTGTTATTACAGCATTATACCAGTTCATAAAGTAACACACAGACTATGTTATTACAGCATTATACCAGTTCATAAAGTAACACACAGACTATGTTATTACAGCATTATACCAGTTCATAAAGTAACACACAGACTATGTTATTACAGCATTATACCAGTTCATAAAGTAACACACAGACTGTTATTACAGCATTATAGCAGTTCATAAAGTAACACACAGACTGCTATTACAGCATTATACCAGTTCATAAAGTAACACACAGACTGTTATTACAGCATTATACCAGTTCATAAAGTAACACACAGACTGTTATTACAGCATTATACCAGTTCATAAAGTAACACACAGACTGTTATTACAGCATTATACCAGTTCATAAAGTAACACACAGACTGTTATTACAGCATTATACCAGTTCATAAAGTAACACACAGACTGTTATTACAGCATTATACCAGTTCATAAAGTAACACACAGACTGTTATTACAGCATTATACCAGTTCATAAAGTAACACACAGACTGTTATTACAGCATTATACCAGTTCATAATAACAATGAAATGTCTTGGAAGTTAGTTCCGTTTTGCTCCTCTAGATGGGGCCAGTCAGTGTTGATGAGATCGATGAGAGGGATTTGAAAGGGCTTGTGACAGAGATAGTCCATGCACTGAGTGTACAAAACATTAGGAAAATTTCACGCTCAACAGTTTTCTGTGTGTATCGAGAATTGTCCACCACCCAAAAGGACATCCAGCCAACTTGACACAACTTGTGGGCAAGCATTGGAGTCAACATGGGCCAAGCATCCCTGTAGAACACTTTCGACACTTTGTAGAGTACACGCCCCGACGAATTGAGGCTGTTCTGAGGGCAAAAGGGTGGGTTGCAACTCAATATTAGGAAGGTGTTCCTAATGTTTTGTACACTCAATGTATATTCTCTATACATTGAGAATGCTAAAATGAATATCATAGAGAATTTTTCAGAATACTTGATTTATTTAAAGAACTGCAGATGGACAAAGTGAAAAAAACAATATATATATATATATCAGTATAGTAGAATAGTAATATATACAACCCATCAATCCATCACAATATCATCAAAGTAAATACATTAATTTAATAATATGATCCACTCTTTCACAGGATATGTTTGAAAGCTTCAACGGATTTATAACATATAAAAATATTAAATAGGTTACTGAATAGCTACATGTCAAATATGTTTATAATAAACAATGAATATATCCTAGACCTAGCACATTACATTGAACCTACTCCATACCAAGCTCAGATAGGGTATTGACATGTCTGACTAGGTCTGCATCCCTAATGACACCCTGTTCCCTTCATAGTGCACAACCAAGGGTTAGGGTGTTAGGAGGGGATGGGGGTTGACGACATCATGGTCGATCTGCTCTCAATCTTGGTCACATGACTCTGGACCCAGGCTTCAGAAGGGTCAACACAAAATGTCTTCCCTTTCTTTGTGGTGAAACTGCAACAGAGTCACAACACATTGTCACTCATGACATCCAGTCTATAATATGAATGCTCCATCTGGTCTAGTACAGTGTAGCCTAGATATAGCCTGGTTCCAGACGTGTGTTTGCGCTATCATGCCAACTCCTTGTCACTCCTGGTCATGTTAGGCATAACAAGGAGTTGACGTGATAGCCCAAACAGATCTGGGACCAGGCTAGTCTAGATGTCCAGTTAACTTTAGACTACGCTTACTTACATCAGTGCTTTGCGAGGGCAGCTACTGGAGGTTGCTCTGAGAGAAACCACTTGGTTAAGAGGGATCCTCGGGGTGAAATGCATACAGCATTCAGTTGCCGTTTCCAACGCAATGACAGCTGTAAACAAATGATCATAAACCACAGTTATCATGAAGATCTCCAGGAGCGTATCCAACAGCGTCTTACACAGCATGGCTACTCATCCACTCCCCAACACACACACACACACACACACACACACACACACACACACACACACACACGCACACACGCACACACGCACACACACACACACACACACACACACACACACACACACACACACACACACACACACACACACACACACACACACACACACACACACACACACCTGCAGACGTGGTATGGAGGGAGCAGAGCAGTCCCAGGAGGAGTAGAGCAGTCAGGGTCTTCATGGTTCAGAGATGGTTGAGATGCTGAAGATTGTGTTGTCTGAGATGGTCACTGATGTTCTGGTCTCTGATGTTCTGGTCTCTGATATTCTGGTCTCTGATGTTCTGGTCTCTGATGTTCTGGTCACTGATGTTCTGGTCTCTGATGCTCTGGTCTCTGATGTTCTGGTCTCTGATGTTCTGGTCACTGATGTTCTGGTCTCTGATGCTCTGGTCTCTGATGTTCTGGTCTGGTTCTATGCCTGAGGTCTGATCTGACCTGTCTTTTATACAGAGAGCTGGTCCATCAGACCCATTGACAATTGAGGGGGGAAACTCCCCTCCAACCCTCATTCACTCTGAATATCTTTCTAAGAACCAACATTCTGTTCGTTAGGTTCCTCTTCCTCAATTCTCTGTACCTCTGTTTCCTCCAGTATGTTCAATAGGCTGCTATTTTCTGAAATACGCAGAATACATTTACTGGAGAATTGCATATCAAAGGAAGGCTATTAAAGTGGACTACATACTATGATACATTACATCAAATACAAGAACAAATAAGATTAAATTAAGTTCTCTACATCATAAGCAACTAGTTTTAATTAATACTTGAAATCAACTATGAATATTTCAACTTTTAAATACAGATGTTAGGATGTGTCCATGTTCATAAAAAACCTACATTGCTGTACTCACAAAGTAGCATACTGTAAACCGTTACATCCTAGTGAAATGAAATCATTGAATAGTTTTCTATCAATGATTCTAAGATTTAGTGTGGTGTGGTTTGTGTCTTTCCTCAGTTTTGGAAGGTAGGTGGTTCGATCCCTGCTCGAGTCATGACAACAACAACAACAACAAATAATGGGACCCGATGCCTCTTTGCTTGGAACTCAGCATTAAAGTGGCATTCTGCAGTTGCTATATCCATTTTTGGACATATAAATAATGATTATATACCCCATTGATTAATGAAGAATATAACTTATGAACGCTTCATCAGCATACTTCAACTGCCGTACCCAATCAGAACCCAAAATATGAGCTTTTTTACTCGAATGTTTGTGAACAAAGTAAATGTAAACAACCACTGTTTAGCCTCAAAACATATTAAAACTATAATGTTGAGATCATGGATGGTCAGTCCTTGCATTCATAGTTCTATCTATGAATTTGAGAGTGGTTACATTTGTCCAGACCTATCCCTAGCTTTTTACTGAAACAGGGGGAGGGAAATGTTTTGTTATTGTTTCAACTGCTGATTGTCTCTTTAAGGAGATGGGGTAAGGTCCTGCAATAGACTAACATCCTGTCCAGGGGGTGTACTTGTATCCTACATCAAGTAGTCTCATGCTACAGAAACAGGTTAACACACGCTACGGGCAGATTTGGCCCGGACAAGACTACTGTAGTCTCTGTAACTCTCCCTACACTCACACCAACTTCACTAGACTACTGTAGTCTCTGTAACTCTCCCCACACTCACACCAACTTCACTAGACTACTGTAGTCTCTGTAACTCTCCCTACACTCACACCAACTTCACTAGACTACTGTAGTCTCTGTAACTCTCCCCACACTCACACCAACTTCACTAGACTAGAGTAGTCTCTGTAACTCTTCCCACACTCACACCAACTTCACTAGACTACTGTAGTCTCTGTAACTCTCCCCACACTCACACCAACTTCACTAGACTACTGTACTCAATGTAACTCTCCCCACACTCACACCAACTTCAATAGACTACTGTAGTCTCTGTAACTCTCCCCACACTCACACCAACTTCACTAGACTACAGTAGTCTCTGTAACTCTCCCTACACTCACACCAACTTCACTAGACTACTGTAGTCTGTAACTCTCCCCACACTCAAACCAACTTCACTAGACTACAGTAGTCTCTGTAACTCTCCCCACACTCACACCAACTTCACTAGACTACTGTATACTCTGTAACTCTCCCCACTCTCACACCAACTTCACTAGACTACAGTAGTCTCTGTAACTCTCCCCACACTCACACCAACTTCACTAGACTACTGTAGTCTCTGTAACTCTCCCCCTACTCACACCAACTTCACTAGACTACTGTACTCAATGTAACTCTACCCACACTCACACCAACTTCACTAGACTACTGTAGTCTCTGTAACTCTCCCCACACTCACACCAACTTCATTAGACTACTGTATACTCTGTAACTCTCCCCACTCTCACACCAACTTCACTAGACTACTGTAGTCTCTGTAACTCTCCCCACACTCACACCAACTTCACTAGACTACTGTAGTCTCTGTAACTCTCCCTAACCTCACACCAACTTCACTAGACTACTGTAGTCTCTGTAACTCTCCCCACACTCAAACCAACTTCACTAGACTACAGTAGTCTCTGTAACTCTCCCCAAACTCACACCAACTTCACTAGACTACTGTATACTCTGTAACTCTCCCCACTCTCACACCAACTTCACTAGACTTCTGTAGTCTCTGTAACTCTCCCCACACTCACACCAACTTCACTAGACTACTGTAGTCTCTGTAACTCTCCCTACACTCACACCAACTTCACTAGACTACTGTAGTCTCTGTAACTCTCCCCACACTCACACCAACTTCACTAGACTACTGTACTCAATGTAACTCTCCCCACACTCACACCAACTTCAATAGACTACTGTAGTCTCTGTAACTCTCCCCACACTCACACCAACTTCACTAGACTACAGTAGTCTCTGTAACTCTCCCTACACTCACACCAACTTCACTAGACTACTGTAGTCTGTAACTCTCCCCACACTCAAACCAAATTCACTAGACTACAGTAGTCTCTGTAACTCTCCCCACACTCACACCAACTTCACTAGACTACTGTATACTCTGTAACTCTCCCCACTCTCACACCAACTTCACTAGACTACAGTAGTCTCTGTAACTCTCCCCACACTCACACCAACTTCACTAGACTACTGTAGTCTCTGTAACTCTCCCCCTACTCACACCAACTTCACTAGACTACTGTAGTCTCTGTAACTCTCCCCACACTCACACCAACTTCACTAGACTACAGTAGTCTCTGTAACTCTCCCCACTCTCACACCAACTTCACTAGACTTCTGTAGTCTCTGTAACTCTTCCCACTCTCACACCAACTTCACTAGACTACAGTAGTGTCTGTAACTCTCCCTACACTCACACCAACTTCACTAGACTACTTTAGTCTCTGTAACTCTCCCTACACTCACACCAACTTCACTAGACTAATGTAGTCTCTGTAACTCTCCCCACACTCACACCAACTTAACTAGACTACTGTAGTCTCTGTAACCCTCCCCACACTAACACCAACTTCACTAGACTACTTTACTCTCTGTAAATCTCCCCACACTAACACCAACTTCACTAGACTACTTTACTCTCTGTAAATCTCCCCACACTAACACCAACTTCACTAGACTACTTTACTCTCTGTAAATCTCCCCACACTAACACCAACTTCACTAGACTACTTTACTCTTTGTAAATCTCCCCACACTAACACCAACTTCACTAGTCTACTGTAGTCTCTGTAAATCTCCCCACACTAATACCAACTTCACTAGACTACTCTACTCTCTGTAAATCTCCCCACACTAACACCAACTTCACTAGACTACTTTACTCTCTGTAAATCTCCCTACACTCACACCAACTTCACTAGACTACTTTACTCTCTGTAAATCTCCCCACACTCACACCAACTTCACTAGACTACTGTAGTCTCTGTAACTCTCCCCACACTCACACCAACTTCATTAGACTATTGTATACTCTGTAACTCTCCCCACTCACACACCAACTTCACTAGACTACTGTAGTCTCTGTAACTCTCCCTACACTCACACCAACGTCACTAGACTACTGTAGTCTTTGTAACTCTCCCCACACTCAAACCAACTTCACTAGACTACAGTAGTCTCTGTAACTCTCCCCACACTCACACCAACTTAACTAGACTACTGTAGTCTCTGTAACCCTCCCCACACTAACACCAACTTCACTAGACTACTTTACTCTCTGTAAATCTCCCCACACTAACACCAACTTCACTAGACTACTTTACTCTCTGTAAATCTCCCCACACTAACACCAACTTCACTAGACTACTTTACTCTCTGTAAATCTCCCCACACTAACACCAACTTCACTAGACTACTTTACTCTTTGTAAATCTCCCCACACTAACACCAACTTCACTAGTCTACTGTAGTCTCTGTAAATCTCCCCACACTAATACCAACTTCACTAGACTACTCTACTCTCTGTAAATCTCCCCACACTAACACCAACTTCACTAGACTACTTTACTCTCTGTAAATCTCCCTACACTCACACCAACTTCACTAGACTACTTTACTCTCTGTAAATCTCCCCACACTCACACCAACTTCACTAGACTACTGTAGTCTCTGTAACTCTCCCCACACTCACACCAACTTCATTAGACTATTGTATACTCTGTAACTCTCCCCACTCACACACCAACTTCACTAGACTACTGTAGTCTCTGTAACTCTCCCTACACTCACACCAACGTCACTAGACTACTGTAGTCTTTGTAACTCTCCCCACACTCAAACCAACTTCACTAGACTACAGTAGTCTCTGTAACTCTCCCCACACTCACACCAACTTCACTAGACTACTGTATACTCTGTAACCCTCCCCACTCTCACACCAACTTCACTAGACTACTTTAGTCTCTGTAACTCTCCCTACACTCTCACCAACTTCACTAGACTAATGTAGTCTCTGTAACTCTCCCCACACTCACACCAACTTAACTAGACTACTGTAGTCTCTGTAACTCTCCCCACACTAACACCAACTTCACTAGACTACTTTACTCTCGGTAAATCTCCCCACACTAACACCAACTTCACTAGACTACTGTAGTCTCTGTAACTCTCCCTACACTCACACCAACTTCACTAGACTACTGTAGTCTCTGTAACTCTCCCTACACTCACACCAACTTCACTAGACTACTGTGGTCTCTGTAACTCTCCCTACACTCACACCAACTTCACTAGACTACTTAAGTCTCTGTAACTATCTGCACACTCACACCAACTTCACTAGACTACTGTAGTCTCTGTAAATCTCCCCACACTAACACCAACTTCACTAGACTACTTTACTCTCTGTAAATCTCCCCACACTAACACCAACTTCACTAGACTACTGTAGTCTCTGTAACTCTCCGCACACTCACACCAACTTCACTAGACTACTGTAGTCTCTGTAAATCTCCCCACACTAACACCAACTTCACTAGACTACTTTACTCTCTGTAAATCTCCCCACACTAACACCAACTTCACTAGACTACTTTACTCTCTGTAATTCTACCCACACTCACACCAACTTCAATAGACTACTGTACTCAATGTAACTCTCCCCACACTCACACCAACTTCACTAGACTACTGTAGTCTCTGTAACTCTCCCTACACTCACACCAACTTCACTAGACTACTGTAGTCTCTGTAACTCTCCCTACACTCACACCAACTTCACTAGACTACTGTGGTCTCTGTAACTCTCCGCACACTCACACCAACTTCACTAGACTACTGTAGTCTCTGTAACTCTCCGCACACTCACACCAACTTCGCTAGACTACTGTAGTCTCTGTAAATCTCCCCACACTAACACCAACTTCGCTAGACTACTGTAGTCTCTGTAAATCTCCCCACACTCACACCAACTTCACTAGACTACTTTACTCTCTGTAAATCTCCCCACACTAACACCAACTTCACTAGACTACTTTACTCTCTGTAAATCTCCCCACACTAACATCAACTTCACTAGACTACTGTACTCTCTGTAAATCTCCCCACACTAACACCAACTTCACTAGACTACTTTACTCTCTGTAAATCTCCCCACACTAACATCAACTTCACTAGACTACTGTACTCTCTGTAAATCTCCCCACACTAACATCAACTTCACTAGACTACTGTACTCTCTGTAACTCTCCCCTCACTAACACCAACTTCACTAGACTACTGTACTCAATGTAACTCTCCCCACACTCACACCAACTTCACTAGACTACTGTAGTCTCTATAACTCTCCCAACACTCACACCAACTTCACTAGACTACTGTAGTCTCTATAACTCTCCCCACACTCACACCACTTCACTAAACTACTGTAGTCTCTGTAACTCTCCCCACACTCACACTAACTTCACTAGACTACTGTAGTCTCTGTAACTCTCCCCACACTCACACCAACTTCACTAGACTACTGTAGTCTCTATAACTCTCCCCACTCTCACACAAACTTCACTAGACTACTGTAGTCTCTATAACTCTCCCCACTCTCACACCAACTTCACTAGACTACTGTAGTCTCTGTAACTCTCCCAACACTCACACCAACTTCACTAGACTACTGTAGTCTCTGTAACTCTCCCAACACTCACACCAACTTCACACTCAGCAGAAACAGGCTTTAGCTGTATAATTGAAGAAATTCTAGAAAATGTTTCCATCATGTGCTGTTTTCAAAATGAGTTCAAAACTGATGACATAAGACTCCTTGTAGGCCTGTTATACAATCATACTGACTGACCCATCTGGATATACAATCATACTGACTGACCCATGGATCTCTATCTATATCATTAAATAGGGTTCAGTTGAAGATGCATATTTTGCTGACACAATCTCTGAACCAAGCATCCTGTTTCAGTTCAACTCAGAAAGACTCTCACTTCCCCATTCTGTCATTAGAACCTCGTCTGTTGCAAATTACTGCAGCTTTTCTAAGAACAAACATTGCTGCACTCTTCTCTCATTCTCTAAATGTTTGTAATAACTTGAAGCCAGAGTTCACAGTACTGCACAGAGTACTGGTGAAAACAGGGAGGGACTGACAGTAACTGCACAGGCAAGCAAATGTCAAGTGAATTAATGAATGAATAAATAAATTAACAAATGAATGAATGTATGAATAAATGAGTTGAAACAAACTAAAGTGGTAACATTTGTGAAGTTACCACCCAGCAAACATGACCCCATGACCCCATGTGGGCACCGGCTAGTCCACACCAAGCCTCACATCAAGCCCACACCAGCCCAACGGGCTAGCCCACACAAAGCCCACATCAGCCCAACGGGCTAGCGCAAACCAAGCCCAAACCAAGTCCACACCAGCCCAACGGGCTAGCCAACACCAAGCCCATACCAGCCCAACGGGCAAGGCCACACCAAGTCCACATCAAGCCCACATCAGCCCAACGTGCTAGCCCACATCCCAGCTACTTCATAATGTTAAGGCGGGGGCACATTAGAACATTTTGGGGCATGGTTTGCACACAGTTCTTCTTCTCACCTGCCTTGGGGCCACTTGCCTTGGGGCCACCTGCCTTGGGGCCAACTGTCTTGGGGCCACCTGTCTTGGGGCCACCTGTCTTGGGGCCACTTGCCTTGGGGCCACCTGCCTTGGGGCCACCTGTCTTGGGGCCACCTGTCTTGGGGCCACTTGCCTTGGGTCCACCTGCCTTGGGTCCACCTGCCTTGGGTCCACCTGCCTTGGGGCCACCTGTCTTGGGGCCACCTGTCTTGGGGCCACCTGTCTTGGGGCCACCTGTCTTGGGACTACCTGCCTTGGGGCCACCAGTCTTGAGGACCAACGTGGAGCCAATGAGCAAAGGCAGGTTCACCGAATGTGGGCAGCCTGCAGGGACCAATATTGTAGCCCTAATTATTTATAATTCTTCTAAATAAAATTGACTTTTAATAACTGAATTGACTTGAAATAATACCCACTGTCTGTGTGTGGATTTAATAAGCAGTAATATGTTTGAAGGATATATTTGATTTCTAAATTGGGGGGGGGGGCTGGGGGGTTTTTGTTGCACACACAGAGTCATTAAAGCAGAGGAAGAGGAAGATGGTGATTAGAGGTCTGGGTATGCTGGATCTGAGAAAGACTACTGTGTGAGTACAGCAATTAAGTTATTTGTTTTTATCAACATGGACACATCCTAAAATCTGTATTTAAAAGTTGAAAGATACATAGTTGATTTCAAGTATTCCTTATAAACTAGTTGCTTATGATGGAGAGAACTTAATTTAATCTGAATTGTTCTTATATTTGATGTAATGTATCATAGTATGCAGTTCACTTTAATAGCCTTCCTTTGATATGCAATTCTCCAGTAAATGTATTCTGCGTATTTCTGAAAATAGCAGCGCTATTGAACATACTTGAGGAAACAGAGGTACAGAGAATTGAGGAAGAGGAACCTAACGAACAGAATGTTGGTTCTTAGAAAGATATTCAGAGTGAATGAGGGTTGGAGGGGAGTTTCCCCCCTCAATTGTCAATGGGTCTGATGGACCAGCTCTCTGTATAAAAGACAGGTCAGATCAGACCTCAGGCATAGAACCAGACCAGAGCATCAGAGACCAGAGAATCAGAGACCAGAGCATCAGAGACCAGAGAATCAGTGACCAGAACATCAGTGACCAGAACATCAGTGACCATCTCAGACAACACAATCTTCAGCATCTCAACCATCTCTGAACCATGAAGACCCTGACTGCTCTACTCCTCCTGGGACTGCTCTGCTCCCTCCATACCACGTCTGCAGGTGTGTGTGTGTGTGTGTGTGTGTGTGTGTGTGTGTGTGTGTGTGTGTGTGTGTGTGTGTGTGTGTGTGTGTGTGTGTGTGTGTGTGTGTGTGTGTGTGTGTGTGTGTGTGTGTGTGAGTGTGTGTGTGTGTGTGTGTGTGTGTGTGTGAGTGTGTGTGTGTGTGTGTGTGTGTGTGTGTGTGTGTGTGTGTGTGTGTGTGTGTGTGTGTGTGTGTGTGTGTGTGTGTGTGTGTGTGTGTGTGTGTGTGTGTGTGTGTGTGTGTGTTGGGGAGTGGATGAGTAGCCATGCTGTGTAAGACGCTGTTGGATACGCTCCTGGAGATCTTCATGATAACTGTGGTTTATGATCATTTGTTTACAGCTGTCATTGAGTTGGAAACGGCAACTGAATGCTGTATGCATTTCACCCCGATGATCCCTCTTAAACAAGTGGTTTCTCTCAGAGCAACCTCCAGTAGCTGTCCTCGCAAAGCACTGATGTAAGTAAGCATAGTCTAAAGTAAACTGGACATCTAGGCTAGCGTGGTCCCAGATCTGTTTGTGCTATCACGTCAACTCCTTGTTATGCCTAACATGACCAGGAGTGACAAGGAGTTGGCATGATAGCACAAACACGTCTGGAACCAGGCTATATCTAGGCTACACTGTACTAGACCAGATGGAGCATTCATATTATAGACTGGATGTCATGAGTGACAATGTGTTGTGACTCTGTTGCAGTTTCACCACAAAGAAAGGGAAGACATTTTGTGTTGACCCTTCTGAAGCCTGGGTCCAGAGTCATGTGACCAAGATTGAGAGAGATCGACCATGATGTCGTCAACCACCATCCCTTCCTAACACCCTAACCCTTGGTTGTGCACTATGAAGGGAACATGGTCATTAGGGACGCAGACCTGGTCAGACATGTCAATACCCTATCTGAGCTTGGTATGGAGTAGGTTCAATGTAATGTGCTAGGTCTAGGATATATTCATTGTTTATTTTTCTGTAATTGTAAACACATTTGACATGTAGCTATATATATATATTGTTTTTTTCACTTTGTCCATCTGCAGTTCTTTAAATAAATCAAGTATTCTGAAAAATTCTCTATGATATTCATTTTAGCATTCACATTGCAAACATTGAGTGTACAAAACATTAGGAACACCTTCCTAATATTGAGTTGCAACCCACCCTTTTGCCCTCAGAACAGCCTCAATTCGTCGGGGCGTGTACTCTACAAAGTGTAAAAAGTGTTCTACAGGGATGCTTGGCCCATGTTGACTCCAATGCTTGCCCACAAGTTGTGTCAAGTTGGCTGGATGTCCTTTTGGGTAGTGGACAATTCTCGATACACACAGAAAACTGTTGAGCGTGAAATGTTCCTAATGTTTTGTACACTCAGTGTATGGACTATCTCTGTCACAAGCCCTTTCAAATCCCTCTCATCGATCTCATCAACACTGACAGGCCCCATCTAGAGGAGCAAAACGGAACTAACTTCCAAGACATTTAATTGTTATTATGAACTTGTATAATGCTGTAATAACAGTCTGTGTGTTACTTTATGAACTGGTATAATGCTGTAATAACATAGTCTGTGTTACTTTATGAACTGGTATAATGCTGTAATAACATAGTCTGTGTGTTACTTTATGAACTGGTATAATGCTGTAATAACAGTCTGTGTGTTACTTTATGAACTGGTATAATGCTGTAATAACATAGTCTGTGTGTTACTTTATGAACTGGTATAATGCTGTAATAACATAGTCTGTGTGTTACTTTATGAACTGGTATAATGCTGTAATAACATAGTCTGTGTGTTACTTTATGAACTGGTATAATGCTGTAATAACATAGTCTGTGTGTTACTTTATGAACTGGTATAATGCTGTAATAACAGTCTGTGTGTTACTTTATGAACTGGTATAATGCTGTAATAACAGTCTGTGTGTTACTTTATGAACTGGTATAATGCTGTAATAACAGTCTGTGTGTTACTTTATGAACTGGTATAATGCTGTAATAACAGTCTGTGTGTTACTTTATGAACTGGTATAATGCTGTAATAACAGTCTGTGTGTTACTTTATGAACTGGTATAATGCTGTAATAACAGTCTGTGTGTTACTTTATGAACTGGTATAATGCTGTAATAACAGTCTGCGTGTTACTTTATGAACTGGTATAATGCTGTAATAACATAGTCTGTGTGTTACTTTATGAACTGGTATAATGCTGTAATAACAGTCTGCGTGTTACTTTATGAACTGGTATAATGCTGTAATAACAGTCTGTGTGTTACTTTATGAACTGGTATAATGCTGTAATAACATAGTCTGTGTGTTACTTTATGAACTGGTATAATGCTGTAATAACAGTCTGTGTGTTACTTTATGAACTGGTATAAAGCTGTAATAACATAGTCTGTGTGTTACTTTATGAACTGGTATAATGCTGTAATAACATAGTCTGTGTGTTACTTTATGAACTGGTATAATGCTGTAATAACATAGTCTGTGTGTTACTTTATGAACTGGTATAATGCTGTAATAACATAGTCTGTGTGTTACTTTATGAACTGGTATAATGCTGTAATAACAGTCTGTGTGTTACTTTATGAACTGGTATAATGCTGTAATAACATAGTCTGTGTGTTACTTTATGAACTGGTATAATGCTGTAATAACAGTTTGTGTGTTACTTTATGAACTGGTATAATGCTGTAATAACAGTCTGTGTGTTACTTTATGAACTGGTATAATGCTGTAATAACAGTCTGTTACTTTATGAACTGGTATAATGCTGTAATAACATAGTCTGTGTGTTACTTTATGAACTGGTATAATGCTGTAATAACAGTCTGTGTGTTACTTTATGAACTGGTATAATGCTGTAATAACAGTCTGTGTGTTACTTCATGAACTGGTATAATGCTGTAATAACAGTCTGTGTGTTACTTTATGAACTGGTATAATGCTGTAATAACATAGTCTGTGTGTTACTTTATGAACTGCTATAATGCTGTAATAACAGTCTGTGTGTTACTTTATGAACTGGTATAATGCTGTAATAACACAGTCTGTGTGTTACTTTATGAACTGGTATAATGCTGTAATAACAGTCTGTGTGTTACTTTATGAACTGGTATAATGCTGTAATAACAGTCTGTGTGTTACTTTATGAACTGGTATAATGCTGTAATAACAGTCTGTGTGTTACTTTATGAACTGGTATAATGCTGTAATAACATAGTCTGTGTGTTACTTTATGAACTGCTATAATGATGTAATAACAGTCTGTGTGTTACTTTATGAACTGGTATAATGCTGTAATAACATAGTCTGTGTGTTACTTTATGAACTGCTATAATGATGTAATAACAGTCTGTGTGTTACTTTATGAACTGGTATAATGCTGTAATAACAGTCTGTGTGTTACTTTATGAACTGGTATAATGCTGTAATAACATAGTCTGTGTGTTACTTTATGAACTGCTATAATGATGTAATAACAGTCTGTGTGTTACTTTATGAACTGGTATAATGCTGTAATAACACAGTCTGTGTGTTACTTTATGAACTGGTATAATGCTGTAATAACATAGTCTGTGTGTTACTTTATGAACTGGTATAATGCTGTAATAACAGTCTGTTACTTTATGAACTGGTATAATGCTGTAATAACAGTCTGTGTGTTACTTTATGAACTGGTATAATGCTGTAATAACATAGTCTGTGTGTTACTTTATGAACTGGTATAATGCTGTAATAACAGTCTGTGTGTTACTTTATGAACTGGTATAATGCTGTAATAACAGTCTGTTACTTTATGAACTGGTATAATGCTGTAATAACAGTCTGTGTGTTACTTTATGAACTGGTATAATGCTGTAATAACATAGTCTGTGTGTTACTTTATGAACTGGTATAATGCTGTAATAACAGTCTGTGTGTTACTTTATGAACTGGTATAATGCTGTAATAACAGTCTGTGTGTTACTTTATGAACTGGTATAATGCTGTAATAACATAGTCTGTGTGTTACTTTATGAACTGGTATAATGCTGTAATAACAGTCTGTGTGTTACTTTATGAACTGGTATAATGCTGTAATAACAGTCTGTGTGTTACTTTATGAACTGGTATAATGCTGTAATAACATAGTCTGTGTGTTACTTTATGAACTGGTATAATGCTGTAATAACAGTCTGTGTGTTACTTTATGAACTGGTATAATGCTGTAATAACATAGTCTGTGTGTTACTTTATGAACTGGTATAATGCTGTAATAACATAGTCTGTGTGTTACTTTATGAACTGGTATAATGCTGTAATAACGGTCTGTGTGTTACTTTATGAACTGGTATAATGCTGTAATAACAGTCTGTTACTTTATGAACTGGTATAATTCTGTAATAACAGTCTGTGTGTTACTTTATGAACTGGTATAATGCTGTAATAACAGTCTGTGTTACTTTATGAACTGGTATAATGCTGTAATAACATAGTCTGTGTGTTACTTTATGAACTGGTATAATGCTGTAATAACAGTCTGTCTGTTACTTTATGAACTGGTATAATGCTGTAATAACATAGTCTGTGTTACTTCATGAACTGGTATAATGCTGTAATAACATAGTCTGTGTTACTTTATGAACTGGAATAATGTTGTAATAACAGTCTGTGTGTTACTTTATGAACTGGTATAATGATGTAATAACAGTCTGTCTGTTACTTTATGAACTGGTATAATGCTGTAATAACATAGTCTGTGTGTTACTTTATGAACTGGTATAATGCTGTAATAACAGTCGGTTACTTTATGAACTGGTATAATGCTGTAATAACATAGTATGTGTGTTACTTTATGAACTGGTATAATGCTGTAATAACATAGTCTGTGTGTTACTTTATGAACTGGTATAATGCTGTAATAACATAGTCTGTGTGTTACTTTATGAACTGGTATAATGCTGTAATAACAGTCTGTGTGTTACTTTATGAGCTGGTATAATGCTGTAATAACATTCTGTGTTACTTTATGAACTGGTATAATGCTGTAATAACAGTCTGTGTGTTACTTTATGAACTGGTATAATGCTGTAATAACAGTTTGTGTGTTACTTTATGAACTGGTATAATGCTGTAATAACAGTCTGTGTGTTACTTTATGAACTGGTATAATGCTGTAATAACAGTCTGTTACTTTATGAACTGGTATAATGCTGTAATAACATAGTCTGTGTGTTACTTTATGAACTGGTATAATGCTGTAATAACAGTCTGTGTGTTACTTTATGAACTGGTATAATGCTGTAATAACAGTCTGTGTGTTACTTCATGAACTGGTATAATGCTGTAATAACAGTCTGTGTGTTACTTTATGAACTGGTATAATGCTGTAATAACATAGTCTGTGTGTTACTTTATGAACTGCTATAATGCTGTAATAACAGTCTGTGTGTTACTTTATGAACTGGTATAATGCTGTAATAACACAGTCTGTGTGTTACATTATGAACTGGTATAATGCTGTAATAACAGTCTGTGTGTTACTTTATGAACTGGTATAATGCTGTAATAACAGTCTGTGTGTTACTTTATGAACTGGTATAATGCTGTAATAACAGTCTGTGTGTTACTTTATGAACTGGTATAATGCTGTAATAACATAGTCTGTGTGTTACTTTATGAACTGCTATAATGATGTAATAACAGTCTGTGTGTTACTTTATGAACTGGTATAATGCTGTAATAACATAGTCTGTGTGTTACTTTATGAACTGCTATAATGATGTAATAACAGTCTGTGTGTTACTTTATGAACTGGTATAATGCTGTAATAACAGTCTGTGTGTTACTTTATGAACTGGTATAATGCTGTAATAACATAGTCTGTGTGTTACTTTATGAACTGCTATAATGATGTAATAACAGTCTGTGTGTTACTTTATGAACTGGTATAATGCTGTAATAACACAGTCTGTGTGTTACTTTATGAACTGGTATAATGCTGTAATAACATAGTCTGTGTGTTACTTTATGAACTGGTATAATGCTGTAATAACAGTCTGTTACTTTATGAACTGGTATAATGCTGTAATAACAGTCTGTTTGTTACTTTATGAACTGGTATAATGCTGTAATAACATAGTCTGTGTGTTACTTTATGAACTGGTATAATGCTGTAATAACAGTCTGTGTGTTACTTTATGAACTGGTATAATGCTGTAATAACGGTCTGTTACTTTATGAACTGGTATAATGCTGTAATAACAGTCTGTGTGTTACTTTATGAACTGGTATAATGCTGTAATAACATAGTCTGTGTGTTACTTTATGAACTGGTATAATGCTGTAATAACAGTCTGTGTGTTACTTTATGAACTGGTATAATGCTGTAATAACAGTCTGTGTGTTACTTTATGAACTGGTATAATGCTGTAATAACATAGTCTGTGTGTTACTTTATGAACTGGTATAATGCTGTAATAACAGTCTGTGTGTTACTTTATGAACTGGTATAATGCTGTAATAACAGTCTGTGTGTTACTTTATGAACTGGTATAATGCTGTAATAACATAGTCTGTGTGTTACTTTATGAACTGGTATAATGCTGTAATAACAGTCTGTGTGTTACTTTATGAACTGGTATAATGCTGTAATAACATAGTCTGTGTGTTACTTTATGAACTGGTATAATGCTGTAATAACATAGTCTGTGTGTTACTTTATGAACTGGTATAATGCTGTAATAACAGTCTGTGTGTTACTTTATGAACTGGTATAATGCTGTAATAACAGTCTGTTACTTTATGAACTGGTATAATTCTGTAATAACAGTCTGTGTGTTACTTTATGAACTGGTATAATGCTGTAATAACAGTCTGTGTTACTTTATGAACTGGTATAATGCTGTAATAACATAGTCTGTGTGTTACTTTATGAACTGGTATAATGCTGTAATAACAGTCTGTCTGTTACTTTATGAACTGGTATAATGCTGTAATAACATAGTCTGTGTTACTTCATGAACTGGTATAATGCTGTAATAACATAGTCTGTGTTACTTTATGAACTGGAATAATGTTGTAATAACAGTCTGTGTGTTACTTTATGAACTGGTATAATGCTGTAATAACAGTCTGTCTGTTACTTTATGAACTGGTATAATGCTGTAATAACATAGTCTGTGTGTTACTTTATGAACTGGTATAATGCTGTAATAACAGTCGGTTACTTTATGAACTGGTATAATGCTGTAATAACATAGTATGTGTGTTACTTTATGAACTGGTATAATGCTGTAATAACATAGTCTGTGTGTTACTTTATGAACTGGTATAATGCTGTAATAACATAGTCTGTGTGTTACTTTATGAACTGGTATAATGCTGTAATAACAGTCTGTGTGTTACTTTATGAGCTGGTATAATGCTGTAATAACATTCTGTGTTACTTTATGAACTGGTATAATGCTGTAATAACAGTCTGTGTGTTACTTTATGAACTGGTATAATGCTGTAATAACATAGTCTCTGTGTTACTTTATGAACTGGTATAATGCTGTAATAACAGTCTGTGTGTTACTTTATGAACTGGTATAATGCTGTAATAACAGTCTGTGTGTTACTTTATGAACTGGTATAATGCTGTAATAACAGTCTGTGTGTTACTTTATGAACTGGTATAATGCTGTAATAACAGTCTGTGTGTTACTTTATGAACTGGTATAATGCTGTAATAACAGTCTGTCTGTTACTTTATGAACTGGTATAATGCTGTAATAACATAGTCTGTGTGTTACTTTATGAACTGGTATAATGCTGTAATAACAGTCTGTGTGTTACTTTATGAACTGGTATAATGCTGTAATAACAGTCTGTGTGTTACTTTATGAACTGGTATAATGCTGTAATAACAGTCTGTGTGTTACTTTATGAACTGGTATAATGCTGTAATAACATAGTCTGTGTGTTACTTTATGAACTGGTATAATGCTGTAATAACAGTCTGTGTGTTACTTTATGAACTGGTATAATTCTGTAATAACAGTCTGTGTGTTACTTTATGAACTGGTATAATGCTGTAATAACAGTCTGTGTGTTACTTTATGAACTGGTATAATGCTGTAATAACATAGTCTGTGTGTTACTTTATGAACTGGTATAATGCTGTAATAACAGTCTGTTACTTTATGAACTGGTATAATGCTGTAATAACAGTCTGTGTGTTACTTTATGAACTGGTATAATGCTGTAATAACATAGTCTGTGTGTTACTTTATGAACTGGTATAATGCTGTAATAACATAGTCTGTGTGTTACTTTATGAACTGGTATAATGCTGTAATAACAGTCTGTTACTTTATGAACTGGTATAATGCTGTAATAACAGTCTGTGTGTTACTTTATGAACTGGTATAATGCTGTAATAACAGTCTGTGTGTTACTTTATGAACTGGTATAATGCTGTAATAACAGTCTGTTACTTTATGAACTGGTATAATGCTGTAATAACAGTCTGTGTGTTACTTTATGAACTGGTATAATGCTGTAATAACAGTCTGTTACTTTATGAACTGGTATAATGCTGTAATAACAGTCTGTGTGTTACTTTATGAACTGGTATAATGCTGTAATAACAGTCTGTTACTTTATGAACTGCTATAATGCTGTAATAACAGTCTGTTACTTTATGAACTGGTATAATGCTGTAATAACAGTCTGTTACTTTATGAACTGGTATAATGCTGTAATAACAGTCTGTGTGTTACTTTATGAACTGGTATAATGCTGTAATAACAGTCTGTGTGTTACTTTATGAACTGGTATAATGCTGTAATAACATAGTCTGTGTGTTACTTTATGAACTGGTATAATGCTGTAATAACAGTCTGTGTGTTACTTTATGAACTGGTATAATGCTGTAATAACATAGTCTGTGTGTTACTTTATGAACTGGTATAATGCTGTAATAACATAGTCTGTGTGTTACTTTATGAACTGGTATAATGCTGTAATAACATAGTCTGTGTGTTACTTTATGAACTGGTATAATGCTGTAATAACAGTCTGTTACTTTATGAACTGGTATAATGCTGTAATAACAGTCTGTGTGTTACTTTATGAACTGGTATAATGCTGTAATAACAGTCTGTGTGTTACTTTATGAACTGGTATAATGCTGTAATAACAGTCTGTGTGTTACTTTATGAACTGGTATAATGCTGTAATAACAGTCTGTGTGTTACTTTATGAACTGGTATAATGCTGTAATAACATAGTCTGTGTGTTACTTTATGAACTGGTATAATGCTGTAATAACAGTCTGTGTGTTACTTTATGAACTGGTATAATGCTGTAATAACATAGTCTGTGTGTTACTTTATGAACTGGTATAATGCTGTAATAACAGTCTGTGTGTTACTTTATGAACTGGTATAATGCTGTAATAACAGTCTGTGTGTTACTTTATGAACTGGTATAATGCTGTAATAACATAGTCTGTGTGTTACTTTATGAACTGGTATAATGCTGTAATAACAGTCTGTGTGTTACTTTATGAACTGGTATAATGCTGTAATAACAGTCTGTTACTTTATGAACTGGTATAATGCTGTAATAACAGTCTGTTACTTTATGAACTGGTATAATGCTGTAATAACAGTCTGTGTGTTACTTTATGAACTGGTATAATGCTGTAATAACAGTCTGTTACTTTATGAACTGGTATAATGCTGTAATAACAGTCTGTGTGTTACTTTATGAACTGGTATAATGCTGTAATAACAGTCTGTGTGTTACTTTATGAACTGGTATAATGCTGTAATAACAGTCTGTGTTACTTTATGAACTGGTATAATGCTGTAATAACAGTCTGTGTTACTTTATGAACTGGTATAATGCTGTAATAACAGTCTGTGTTACTTTAGGGCTGGATCAAAAATCTCCAGGACCGAAGTGGAAGAACCCTGGTATAGGTCAATAAAAACACAAGGATTATTCACATTTTTTATTGGTTAGGTCATCCAGCTACCTTACCGTTCAAATAGTTACAATTATTTGAAATATAAATCTTCAAGGATAACAGCCAAACTGAAAGTGAAACTTCAAACAAAAATATAATTTCGCGAATGAAAAAAACAAACTCCAAGCACCTAAACTAGAGTAAAGCACAAAACATCAAACAAACAAAACAGTCATTCCAATTTTTATCACTATACATAACTTCAAAAATAATAATAAACATATTAATAAATGAATGTAAACAGCATTGATACAACATGGGCAGGAATAGATTAGACAGACTGGTGACACTCATTTCACTCAACTGATCACTCTCTTAATCTCTTTATTTCACTTCATTTCTCTGGGGGTTTCCCAGGGCTTCTCCCAGGGGTGGGGTGTGAGTTAGGGTTGGGGTGGTGGGGTGGGTGGGAGGGTGGGGTGTGGCCAGGTGTTGTATTCTGTCGTAAGTAAGGCTGATGATGATGATGATGATGAAGGTGGGTCTAGACACCGAAGGTGTTCTCTCCGCTGTACGCCACGTATAAAAAGCCGTCCTCGTCCTTCTCCTTCTCGTACAGCTGTCCCATGGTGATGCTGCAACGGACAGACATGAGGAAGAGGGAAATGTAGACGTAAACAGACCGTGGCCCAAATGGCACCCTATTCCCTATACAGGGCTCTGGTCAAAAGTAGTGCACTATGTAGGGAATAGGGTGCCATTTGGGACGTATCCACATACTACTCAAGTGAACGGAGGGGATGAAATGTAGAAGTAGGTCTAAATACTGCTTAGCGTTTAGTCACCATCAACAGAATGAAACAATGTATCTGAAATCCCGGTAAAGTGACTGGTATAATCTGCAAGCTATGTTCGGTAATGTCTGCTCATTGTTTACTGCTGTTGTGTCGATACGACACTAATAAAGCTTTAGGCCGGGATTCAATTCATAGAGCAGCGCGCTGGACAACCGACAATGTGGCTTTTAAAGGCATTTTACCCAACGTTTGCTGCGATCGCATTTATGGCTCAATCAGGATATACCTTTAAATGCTATAACGTGGATCTAACACGGACCAGATTGAATGCAGGCCTTAATTTACAGTGCATTCCGAAAGTATTCAGAGCCCTTGACTTTTCAAAAAAAAAAATACTTTACAGCCTTATTCTAAAATGGATTAAATTACAGATTTTCCTCTTCATTCCACAAAATACCCCATAATGACAAAGAATAAACAGGTTTTTAGACATTTTTGAAACCTTATTTACATAAGTATTCAGAACCTTTGCTATGAGACTTGAAATTGAGCTTAGGTCATTGATCATCCTTGAGATGTTTCTACAACTTGATTGGAGTCCACCTGTGTTAAATTCAATTGATTGGACATGATTTGGAAAGGCACAAACCCGGCCAAACTGAGCAATCGAGGGAGAAGGGCCTTGGTCAGGGAGGTGACCAAGAACCAGACGGAAGCCACTCCTCAGTAAAAGGCACATGACAGCCCGCTTGGAGTTTGCCAAAATGCACCTAAAGACTCTCAGACCATGAGAAACAAGATTCTCTGGTCTGATGAAATCAAGATTTAACTCTTTCGCCTGAATGCCAAGCGTCACGTCTGGAGGAAACCTGGCACCATCCCTACGGTGAAGCATGGGGGTGGCAGCATCATGCTGTGGGGATGTTTTTCAGCGGCAGGGACTGTGAGACTAGTCAGGATCGAGGAAAATATGAATGGAGCAAAGTACAGAGAGATCCTTGAGGAAAACCTGCTCCAGAGCGCTCAGGACCTCAGACTGGGGCGAAGGTTCACCTCACCTGTGATATTTCAGTTTTTTCTTTTTAAATACCTGTTCTTGCTTTGTCATTATGGGGTATTGTGTGTAGATTGATGAGGGGAAAAAACAGTTTCATCAATTTTAGAATAAGGCTGTAACGTAACAAAATGTGGAAAAAGTCAAGGGGTCTGAATACTTTCCGAAGGCACTGTATCTACCACTGGTACATGTGCAATGGTGAGTCTATTCACACACGATCACACTCTCACACAATCAAAGACACACACACACACATTGTCCCCCACCAGGCTGCGAGGTGTCCGTCTGTCCCCTCTTGGCTCTGAGGCAGTACTCCCAGCGCACCGCGGGATCCTGGACGAACTGAGCGATGTGGCTGAAGAGCTGGCTGAAGCTCATCCTGGCGGCGTGGTACACCGTATAGTAGAGCAGAGCGGCGCGCCACAGGTAGGGCTGTTTCCGTAGCAACACACTGTGCAGGCTTGCCAGGCCCTCTTCCGTGGGATTGGCCGGTTTCAGGCAATACTGCTTCCTGCCTGCGGAAGTGGACCAGGGCTGCAGGTTGTTGTTCACACCCCGAAGGTAGTGGGTTCCTGGGAGGGAGAGATGGAATAACATGGGGATGTAGAGATGAGAGATGGAAGTAGATTTATTTCAGGTAATGTTTGCCTGAGAGAGAGATGGAATAACAGGAAGGTATTGAGGCAGTGTGTACCTGATAGGGAGAGAGAGATGAAGGATGGTTCATTTTAGACTAGCCTTACTTGGCTTCTGTAGTGGACATGGCTGGTGAACAAATTCAACACAAATACTGAGTTGTGTTTGCGTAGAACTCAGAAATGATAACTCATAACTAATTTATGTTGCTGTGAGGATGATAAACACATCCCAGATCCCCCACACGGTGACAACATGCTGTATGGTACCGTCAGTGATAAACACATCCCAGATCCCCCACACGGTGACAACATGCTGTATGGTACCGTCAGTGATAAACACATCCCAGATCCCCCACACGGTGACAACATGCTGTATGGTACCGTCAGTGATAAACACATCCCAGATCCCCCACACGGTGACAACATGCTGTATGGTACCGTCAGTGATAAACACATCCCAGATCCCCCACACGGTGACAACATGCTGTATGATACCGTCAGTGATAAACACATCCCAGATCCCCCACACGGTGACAACATGCTGTATGGTACCGTCAGTGATAAACACATCCCAGATCCCCCACACGGTGACAACATGCTGTATGGTACCGTCAGTGATAAACACATCCCAGATCCCCCACACCGTGACAACATGCTGTATGGTACCGTCAGTGATAAACACATCCCAGATCCCCCACACGGTGACAACATGCTGTATGGTACCGTCAGTGATAAACACATCCCAGATCCCCCACACGGTGACAACATGCTGTATGGTACAGTCAGTGTAGTGTACCTATCTCATGCCTGAACATGCCCTCCAGCCAGTGTAGTGTACCTATCTCATGCCTGAACATGCCCTCCAGCCAGTGTTGTCGTGTTCCAGACAGGTTGATCGTCAGAGTGGGACGACAACTCTCCACCATCATCACAGCCTGCGACAGCAGCTCCTCAGACAGACACACCACCACCTAGACGAGGTCATCATCATTACCATCATCATCATCATCATCATCATCATACAGACACACCACCCTCTAGATAAGGTTATCATCATCATCATACAGACCACCACCCTCTAGACAAGGTTATCATCATCATCATACAGACCACCACCCTCTAGACAAGGTTATCATCATCATCACACAGACCACCACCCTCTAGACAAGGTTATCATCATCATTACACAAAGACATCTTGTTAACACACTAACCTTCAAACACACTACACCACAGGAGTTTGGTGGCACCTTAATTTGGGAGGACGGGCTCGTGGTAATGGCTTGAGAGGAATCGGTGGAATGGTATCAAATACATCAAACACATGGTTTGATGCCATTCCATTCACTCCAATCCAACCATTATTATGAGCCGTCCTCCCCTCAGCAGCCTCCACTGCATTACACGTAACACACCAACCCACAAACACACTACCCATAACACACCAACCCTCAAACACACTACCCATAACACACCAACCCTCAAACACACTACCCATAACACACCAACCCTCAAACACACTACCCATAACACACCAACCCTCAAACACACTACTCACTCACCTCTCCTACACAGTTCTCCTTCTGAAGGTACTTGCGTGCAGCAGCCCAGACTCTACTCTTCGGTAAAATACTTCCTCCCGTCACCTCCTCAAAGTTCTCATAGTTACCAAACTTCCTCAGAATACACTCCATAATCCCAACAGCCTAGAGAGAGAGAGAGAGAGATCAACCCAGAGAGACAGAGGAGGGAAAGAGAGAGAACGAGAGAGAGCGTTAGAGAGAGAGAAGCACCCAGAAAGAGAGAGAGAGAGAGAGAGAGAGAGAGAGAGAGAGAGAGAGAGAGAGAGAGAGAGAGAGAGAGAGAGAGAGAGAGAGAGAGAGAGAGAGAGAGAGAGAGAGAGAGAGAGAGAGAAACCCAGAGAGACAGAGGAGGGAAAGAGAGAGAATGAGAGAGAGCGTTAGAGAGAGAGAAGCACCCAGAAAGAGAGAGAGAGAGAGAGAGAGAGAGAGAGAGAGAGAGAGAGAGAGAGAGAGAGAGAGAGAGAGAGAGAGAGAGAGAGAGAGAGAGAGAGAGACAGAGAGAGAGAGAGAGAGAGAGAGAAAGAAACGCCCAGGAAGAGCAAACAACGATTTCAGGACCTGAAGAGCAAGCACTGACATTTCAAGTTTCAAGTTAATTTGCCACAAAATGAACATAATAACTAAACATGCAGAAATCCCCAGAGTGGGTTATCTTCCTATCATCTAATATCTTTGCCAGATAGAGAGACCTACCTGTGTGAGGAAGAGGCCAGATCCCTCTCTGTATTTCTCCAGCACAGTGCTGGGCTCCGGGGTCGAGTACTCAAACTGTGGGTCGTATTTATAGTCAGACTGGAAGAAGGCCTGCCTCTCCTGGTCTAGGTTAACGGGTCTGAGGGCCACAAGGAGACAGGGGCCCCGCGGCGTGGAAGGCAAGGGCAGCGTGGAGGCCCCTCCAAACCCCCGGGCAATGTGGGGAAGGGAGGTGGCTGGCCGCATACGCCCCCTGGTGGCCCGGAGGCCCATTGAGGAGTTGTTGACGGTACAGGTGCTCTAGCTGCGGCGCATCAAGCCTCCGGGGCCCAGGCTGGGGCTGGTGAGGGAGCGGGCTGGGGGCGAGGAGGCAGCGGAGGGACCACCACCGCTGCCCCAGGGGGGCTGCAGGACCCTGCGGTCCAGCACGGGCTCAGAGCCACGAAGACGCAGGGGCGTCACGTCCAGGCTGAGGGGCCGGCGGAGTGGGGGCCTGGTCGCCACCTTGTTCCGAGACGAGGTTGTTGCCATGGTGACGTCCCGCCGCAGAGAGATCACCGGTCCATCATATGGCGAGTCTGGGTGAGAGGAGTCGGTCGAGGAGCAAGCACTGGCACTAGGGCTGGGGGTAAGGCCGACATTGGCCCCCAACAACTGAGGTTGAGGCTGGGGTCCATTGTGGGAGTTGGATACCCGCTCCCTCTTGGTGACACTGCTCGTCCTGGCACGGAGCCAGGTGCTGGTGGTGGTTTTGGGAGGGTCCGGTGTTGGTTCTTCTGTTCTGTTGGTGGTGGTTTTGGGAGGGTCTGCTCTGGTGCCTTCTGTTCTAGTGGTGGTGGTGTTAATGGTTTTGGTAGTGTCAGGTCTGGTCTCTTCTTTTCTAGTTGTGTTGGTGGTGGTTTTGGGGGCATCCGGTCTGGTGTTTTCTAGTCTGGTGCTGTCGCTTGTGGTGGTTTTGCGAGGATCCGGTCTTGGTTCTGGCCCTGTCAGGTCTGTGGTGCTGCTGCTCCCTCTGACACCCTGGACATCTGTCCGATCCATACAGTCCTCACCTGGGTCCAAAACCATCACCGCTGGTCCAACCACACCACACTGCAAACACAAGATGGTCAGCTTTTGGTCTGTCACAAATAACCCATTGATTGTTATGACTCTTTTATGAAGTCATTGCTTGTGTCAGGAATAGGTGACAACAAGTTCAAAAACATTTGTGCCACTGCTTTAACTGGATTCCATGGACCCATTACTGGCCTAGTGGCTTTATGGACAGGGGCACGCAAATGTCCCTGTCTGATTATCTGATTATGCAAGTATACCTCCGATTTTGAATCCGCCTGCAACATAGAGAGGACTCCGTCGGGGCGGGGTTTCTGTGCTGCTGAATTCGAAACGAGGTGGTCGGGACGGGCTCTGGCCATCCCATATATGGGACTAGTATTGACTTCAAACAAGAACAAAGATCCGAATCATATAGATGTCTAGCCTACATATTTAGCCTATATTTACACACGGCAGGCGCGACTTCTGCAGTGTATTGTATTGAGGTTTTATATCCATTTGGACCACCAAAGTGTATTGCATACAAATTAGCAGGATATCTCTCCGTTATTCTGACATGGGCGTAATGTAATGGGGAAAATACTCGTTGTGCTATATTGTAGCCTACAACAAACCGTTATTATGACACTGTGTTATTATTATAGCCATGTCAATAGCCATAAGTGTCAATATATTGTTTTCAATGACAGTAAAGGATGAATCGAGAAAAGAACGGTTTTCTCAACATGTGTATCTGATCTTTAGAATCAGATAATAAATCGAGGATGAGCAAGACAATAACCAAAACTCAAATAATCGTAGTCATAAATGTGTTTTACCTTGCAGCGGGGTTTGGTGATCAGATTTGTAAACGCAGGCTTTTCTTTAATTCATGACGCCCAGCTAGCTCTGCTAGAGCTCTCCACAATGAGCGGCGGGAAGGTTTCCGGTGGATATGAGCAGCTATAGTGGATGGGCCGCCCGGAGAGGCATGCGAGGAAGTTCGGACTGTGTTGGAAGATA